>NW_026926185.1:0-271734 GCF_032062105.1 Saccostrea cuccullata | reverse complement strand
TTGTACTTTTGGGAAGTATAAAAGGGTAAAAAAAACGAAAATTTTGGCAATTATGGGTCTTATTCCTTGCCATAGCAACCATGACGTCATTTTACTCTACGTAATGAAATAGTTTAAAATTTTTTCCTTTCAGAAAATATATAGGTTGCTTTATGTAAAGGTGACTAGAAAATGTCGAAATTTCTATTTGAAAGTTTTAAGTCAATTTTGCTATAAAAACGCAAAATCTCTGGTAGTTAAAGGGTTAAAACATACGTATCAGCAGAAATATTTGTTTTATTAATTTATTTATTGTTAATTTAAGTTTTAGCACCTGACATCAGAATACAATAGAATAATTTCAATGCAAGGAAAAGATTGGAGGCATTCCGAATAAATGGTTCGTCTTGCCTTACCGTTCGTTCACCGTTCACTTTGAGCTCGCGTTTGCGCTTCGTTTGCGTTCTGCGTTCATTCACCGTACACTGTTCACACTTCGTTCACCTAGTTTGTTCAGCGTTCACACATCGTTCACTCACCGTTCGCACTGCGTTCGTTCACCGTTCAGATGGTAAAGTAGAACGTTTCAGGGACTGTACCTAAATGGTGTACATGTAACTGAATGGTCTTCATGTAACTAAATGGTGTATATGTGAATGAGTGGTGTACATGTAACTGAATGGTCTTCACGTAACTGAATGGTGTTCATTCATCCTGTTCTTAATACGACCCAGTAATAGTTTGTATCTGCAAACAAGGACATTGTAACGACTTAAAATTGAACTGAATGAAGATTTTAAACAAGATTGTTGAAAATCCTATTTAAAGTTTTTATTTGTCCGTAGTTTGCTTTGGATGAAATTGATCGTATTTAAAGACTTATTATACATTAACTATACAATCCAGTGACGTGTAATACCTGTATTTAAAAGGAAGATTTTCTGATCGATTATATAAATATAAATTTGTTCCATATTTGTTATTTCCACGTTTCAACTAAAAAATTACATATATACTTCCCGTCAATGAAAACGCAACACTCTAATTTTAGGGTGAAAAGTATATACGGGATATAACTATGTACCAAAAAAGTTAGGACATCTTTCACTTTGCCAAATCAGTTATTTAATGGTTGAATGATTTTCATTTCATTACCTAAAGTTGATTTTTTAGTCCTCTTAACAGATAACATTTAAATAAAACACCCCCCTTCCGTCTATTTAATCAAAACATGCTAGTCCGCCATGTACAACATACATGTACGCAGTCCGATTTCTACCATGCATTCGGTTTATCAATGTCTTTATCTAAGCTAAATAAATATTCTTGGGATTTTTAATTGCCTGTTGTTCAGATACTGCGGTCGAATTTTATCTAACATGGCGTAGTGTAGTAGGACGCCCGGTGAAGAAACTGTTATTTATGCTATTGAAACACATGAACCTGATGAGTCGTTAGATAGTGTACATTTGCATCTGCAGCCCTTTTTTCTTTATTTTAAGAATCTCCAGCATTAGCAATGAAAATCAGTCATTTTGAGAAAATATAGTCATCACATCCGGTAAAGAAAGAAGGATGTTTCTACGTGATTTTAGTACAATACTTATGATAAACAGCTACAAAACCTTGAAAACCCAAAATATTGTTAAACATTTTATAAAAATTGCAAAATTTTGATTTCTGTTTAGAGGGCTAAAAAACAACTTCCGGTAGAGGAAAGAAATTCATTCAACCGTTAAATAACTAATTTGGCAAAGTAAAAGATGTAAAAAATTATATAAAAATAAAGCGTGCTCTTAATATCATCATATTGAGGATGTGGTGGTTGCCATCATGGTATCATCATAACCTACTTACATGCGTCATTTAATTTCCTACAATATTGCCAGCTAAAAAAAATCCTCTATGATGATAGAATTACAATTTTACAGCAATACTTATTCATATATTGATAATCTCACCCGCCTAGAGCAGTGGTTAGAGCGTTTGCTTTAAAGTCGCCGAGTAATGAGTTGATCCTTACGTCGCGGGTTCGAATTCCCACTGCGATACATGGAGACCAGTCTTTTAGAAGTGATAGTTTAAATCGAGGTCCCATTCGCATGTGATGGTATGACAAAGCTTTATTATCGCTCAATGCCCCTGAATGCCAGTTATGTCCAAAATTTGCAGCCCACACGGACAAGTTTTAGCGTATCAACATTAGTGAAACATTCTCAAAAAAGGGCATTATTGGTCCACTGCTTAACAATATCTGAGCAGTGAAAAACTTTTTTTATAACATCCACTGCGATACGGGGTTTTGGCTTATATATGGTATCATATTTTACACTGAAGGGATCCAAACCCAAGACGTGCATGTTAGGATCAGTGGGAAATTTGAATGACTAAATAATTTTATCAACTAGAGCCGAGCTCGTTGCAAAGCAACGAGTAGGTCTTCCGTCGGAGCTGCGGACAGGGAGAAATGACCTCGGGTCAAGGTCATGCCACGTTCTAATGTTAAAGCAATCTTTTAAGGGTAGATGTCATCTTATTTATGTTTTACTATTAAAAAAGAAAGTAAAGGAATGTTTGCGACCTTGACCTTGTTAAAATGACATTACGTCACACCATGACACACGCTAGTGATAAGCAAAGCCATTTGTGTGCTACCGTATTGACGAATTCTTAAGCTATACTTTTTTCGATAGGCCTTGTCACAGCTAATACGTGTATACATGTGTAAATCTAGATATAAAAGCGTTATCATTTCTTTATCAAAAGTCATGGTCAATTTTAAGCAATGTTTAAAGCCGGTTAAACTTCAAGGTCAAAGTTCATTATATGCTAGTATTTGAAATGATTTTATCACAGGTTACATACTTTTGATTTTTGTGTAATACGAAAACCCTATCTCTTCTCATTCAAAAGTTATGATGAAGATTAAAATTGTGAAAAGTAAGTCAAGCCTCAAGGTCACGTTGTCAAAATCAGCGTATCGGTATTTTAAAAAATGTTGTTACAGGTAATACACAGTGGTAAAATAAAAGCCCTAATCGATCTCTTTTCTCTCAAAAAGGTATGACTATGGTTAATGTTTTTGAAAAGTGGGTCAAACTTCAAGGTCAAAGGGTCAAAAATCATAATGAATTTTCAAAGGCGTTGACACAGGTATTACATGTACATGTTTATAAAATGAAAGCTTTCAATAGTTATGGTCAATTTAAAGTAATGTTATTTTTTAAGTAGGTCAAGCTCAAAGATCAAGGTCAAGGGGTTAAAATCACAGTATATTTGAAAATCACATGTCACAAATAATGCACATGTGAAATACGAAAGTCCTATTTCAACTCATTCAATAGTTATTATCAAGTTTAAAGTTCTCGTGACACTGTCAGACTGGTTGACAAATAAGGTTTAATGTGCCCTAATAAAAATAAATACACGTTATTTGAACATGATAAATTGAGAAATACGAAGAACAAAAAACTAGAAAATATTAGAAAAAAATTGCACTGAAGCTATATTCAATATCCGTGTTTTTCAACTGCTTGAATCTAAAAATATTATTTACCGTGTGTCTCTAGCACATTCCTTAAATTTTTCTACAGTTAAACATTCCTTACAACCGTTTTTAATGGTCCATCTGAGCCTGAACTTGAGATAATATGGATGGCACTGTAGCTCTCTGGTGATCCATCTCAATTTTTTTTAGAACAGCTAGCGAGCTACAGATCTGCAGCTAGACAATTGTCATAAAGTTAATTTTACAAATTCATTTGAAATGTAACAGAATTGAATTTTATGAAAAGAATTAATATGTATTTCTAATGCTTATTTTTAACATATGCTAAAATTATTTACCTATCAAGTTAAGTTAAGACAGTAAAAAGGAATTTGTCAATCAGTATTTATCTAAGGAATTAGTGTCAATCCTCAACCTCAAAGAGCGTTCGACTTGTATGATAATTGCGTTTGTGTGATAAAACTGCCGTGGACTATCCCGGACGTGAACATTAGATGTACTGGACATTCCGTAATCAAGAAAATAAAGTTTTACTCTGGACTATTCCGAGTAACCAAAACGTTTGTATGTATGTCCATGTGTGAGCGTTTCAACCTGTCATTGTTTTATGTGACTTGACTTGATTTATTTTTCAAAATACAAACTTTAACGTTTTATTGCTTGACTTTCGTTTTATAAATCACTTAATTGTGTTACTGTCACCAATTATATTCTATTAACTTTGTTAAATTGTCGGAAATGCAATGCAAAATCAAAATTCAGGAAATCAAATGCAGCGAAAACTGGTAACCCCCCCCCCCAAAAAAAAGTACATGTAGTACATGTACACACTTCGATGCTCGATTGTACACTCTAGAAATTAAAAATTTTATGAATAAAAAAAGGTTAGTGAGGCATACTCATCTTTGCCGACCTTTTCTTAAATTTATTTGACAACCTGCGAATTAAAAACAATATCGCGTATGATTGTTGGTTAATATTATAATAGGTTATGGATCTCAACACCAGCCCTGACCTGCCATTCTCAACTCTGAAGGAAAGCATTGTATCATTTCAGGGGGGTTACGTATCGCAATGAGAGGAAATTTAATAATTTAATCTCTTTTAGTCCAATAAACACGAAAGAAAGGCTTGGAATATTTGTATGAAATTGCAGGAAGAAATTTTGCATTTGTTAGATGTTGAGTGCTCTTCTGTGTAAAACAGCATGTAGTTTAGTTAATATCATGTACATGCACATAAAATCGTGTCATTGTGATATTCTAGCTTTTTATTTGAGGAAATAAAAGAAATTTATGAGCATATCATTCGGAAAAATACAATGATAAGTTAATTTAATTTTCGATTTCATGAAAATTGAAAACGTCACTTCCACTTACAATTTACTGTATGCATTTGTCATGTTTATTTGTAATTGCTAATTTAAACAACATCGCAATTTTTTTCTGAAATAAATTAAGCAATTAGAATAACTTGATATAGGCCCGTATACATGTAACGATTGCAATTACTTCAAAGTTGAGAGGGAGACGACGGCGCCTAAAAAATGTGTACCTTTCCAATAATAGAATCATCCGTTCAAATTAAAAACAATTAGGTTGCAGTAGTGATATCCCCGATTCTTTAAATAACGAAACTATAATGGACTTCACAAGGGTAGAATTCAACATTAATTTATGTACATGTTCAATTACAATCACTATCAAAATTGGCAGAGTTATCGATAGGTCATCCTGCGTCATCTTTCAGTGTAACTGATGGACTCGTCCAGAGGAATCATCGGCGCCTTTCGTCAAAGAATAGAATCAGACATTTTATCTTTTAATACTCGTACATGTTCAAGAAAACCTTTATATTTGTGTCTAGAAATATTCTTACGATTTACGCAAATAATAAATTCTTGATTTTAAACTGAGTAAATCGATGACTAGCATCGTTTTAGATAACTCTGGGACTCGCGTAAAAATCAAAGAGCAGTAATGTTGACCTCCGGAATGTATATAGGTCAATGAATGCGCGATCGATAAACAGGTTGCACAACTGTAAACAAAACAGTCAAGGTCCGAGGAAAATTCACGATGCATGAATAAAATGACAGTGAATTATTTTAAGCTTGATTTTTTTTTTTTTTTTTTTTTTATAAATAATGCAACATTGAGTATCAATCGAATGAGAGATGATAAGTATTTTTCCTATCTCCCGTCTTGTAATTCAAACTAAATACAAGGAGAAAGTTGTCTCTGAATAATCTGTATGACATCCAGCAAGAGAATACGTTAAAGACTTTATTTCAACAAAGTTTAACATTCAGTTTAGTTAAGTATATTATTCTTATCCAGTTTATTTCAATTATATATACGTGTTATACGCGTACGCATTAAGAATTCTTCACTTGCCGTATAAAATTAATCAGTTACCTGTACATGGATTATAAAGTTTGCTGCTCATTCAATAACACAAGATTCGAACAAAATAACGTTTTCATGAGATCAATAAGATGTTAAAGAACCCATTTCAAATCGATAACCATATCGAAATATTTACCGTTTTTGAGTTATAATGCAAAAACTTTCATGCTCCCTTGACCCCTAATTTGAGGGGCCAGTCCCTTTTTAATGATGTCAAATGATAGATCTTAAAATTATGCACAATATTTGTGAAATATGTCTTAACAAATTATTTTTAGTTTAAAAGATACACAAGGAAATATATGTAAAATTTGGCGCTTTTAGGCATTCTCATTTTTGACCCCTATCTAGCACCGTTTGGAGCGCAGAAATCGAAAAAGAAAAACCGATGTGCACAACTTCAATTCTTCTAGTATTTAAATGCAGTAGATATTCTGCTCCAGCTTTTGTCGTTTCTGAGCCTTTGTCTGGAAACGAACAGTACCAAATTTTCATTAAAAGGGGAATAACTCGAATGCGGAAGGGAATTTTTGAAATGTATGAAAACATTTTAATTGAGTTTTGTAACGTCCAAAAACTCTGAAAATTTGAGCGAAATCCGTTCTGAAATGAGCGAGTTACGAGGTCTCAAAGTTGGCGTCTAGGGAAAAAAAAGAACTAGAGCAAAGCTCGTTGCAAAGCAACGAGTAGGTCTTCCGTCTAGTTTCTACCGTAAGTGACGTCAACAAGAGAAAGCAATGAGTTAAGAAGCCTCCAGTAACTTTCAAATCTAAAAATATCAATTTTACGTCAAAACTTGGAGAAAAAAAAGCTATTTTTGGCTACTTCCGGCTTAACCGGAAGTGACAAATCCAGTTTGACCGGAAGTGATGTCGAATGGAAAAGTAGGTTGGATGCTTATAGTGCAAATAATTAACCAATGACATGTCAAAAAACGCAAAATTTGCATTTTCTGAATACTTCCGTTTTAAACCGGAAGTGAACTCATTTGACGAATTTAGACAATTTACGCAACATTTTCGGCTAACATCACAAAGTCACAAGTACAAAAAAAACTTTGAAAAAACTCAAATAAAACCATTTTAATCTATTTCTTTTGACTCAAGAGAGAAAATTTAATTTTTTTACTACTTCCGGTTTACACCGGAAGTTATTCCAATGGATGCGTTTTGTTGACGAATTTTAATGTGAACATACGTTTTATTTGCCTTTATTCAAAACGGTTAAATTTTTTAAAAAATTTTGAAATTAGATATCTTTTCCGGTGTCGACCGGAAGTGATGGATGCAAAATCAAAAGACGCCATGCATAACTCAAAGAGATGTTTTATCATCCCCGACAATATCGTAATTCAATCTTGAGTGGTTTACAAGAAGATGCTTGGACAAAATGTCAATTTAGAAAAAGAAAATCGGACAAAAAATGTGACCGGAAGTGATTTTTCGAAAAATAAAAAAATGGTCTAGAGATATTACAACATTGCATCATTCCTGAAAAAATCTTTGAAATCAGTCCAGTAGTTTCCGAAAAATCACGTGTACTATGAAAAGGGAAAAATAATAATAATAGGAAACATAAGAAAAACAGTAAGGTCTTCCGAAGGAAGTCGGAAGACCTTAATAATAGGGAATAATCTTAACCATCAGAATCAGTAGAAGGTCTTCCGCCTGAGCGGAAGACCTTAATTAAATACTGTTATTTTCTTTTTTCGAATGATATTTGTGCATTTAATTATTAAAACGTACATGTACAACCTAAATTGTTGATGGACAACTGATTTCATATACTGATAAGACAAAATGTACCTGTTATTCCCGTCAAGCGTTTGATTATATGGAAATAACTTTTGAAAGTGTTTTTCATCAGATTGCTTTCCTGTTTAGCAGGACTGTCTTCAACTTTGTCCTAAAATGAGAATTATTTATTTAGTTTAATGAATTAAAAGAAGAAAAAATTTTAAACAAGATGTGTTTGTGAAACGCTATGAGCACGGCGGCAACAAAGTTCCAAAAATTTAATTATAGCATATAGGTCACAGTCAAGGTCACAAAGTCGTTGACCTTGTCATTTTATTATATGTTGTTTTAACGTCCATCTCGAGAATTTTTCTCTCATATGGAGACGCCACCAGTTGCCGGTGGAGGGCTACAAAATTTGTCCTATGCTCGGCACTAAGGGCCTTTGAGCAGTGAGGGATCTTTTTCGTGCCAGCACCTACTGCGACACGGGGCCTCGGTTTATACGGTATCATCCAAAGTACCGGTCTCAAAATCCCACAGTGGGATTCGAACCTGCGACATAAGGATTGACTCCTTTCTTCGCAACTATAGAGCAGACGCTCTATCCACTGCGCCAAGCTGGCGACTGTTTTTATTTGAAAGAACTGTATTAGTAAAGTATACCAAATATACCAAATATAAAGTCTCTATCTCCTACGTTTCAAAAGTTATGGCAAAAGTTCAAAAAAGCTATTTTTAGCATATAGGTCGCAGTCAAGGACACAAGGTCACTGACCTTGGTATAATTTGTAAGATCTTAAAGTCGAGTAGGCATACCAAATATGAGATCTCTATCTTTCATTGTTCAAAAGTTATGATGAAGGTAAAAGTTCACAACAGACTAACAGATAAACAGACAAATATTCAAGCAGACAGGACAAAAACCATATACGAATCGGATCTATCAATCCGGGCACATAAAAATCTAAGCTAGGGGTAAGTTAACAATATATTTAATTCACAATGTTAATGTAACCGCCCTTACATCATTCCAAAAAGCTTCCAAGTTCTCGTGTATTCTTTTTGAGCATCCTTGGCAGTAGTCGTCCTTTTTTAAAACAAAATGATTTACTGAATTTTCCTTATATCCCATTTCTTTGCAGCATAGAAATCCTATATTGTATTCGACAGCATTTTCGTAAAAGTTAGTCAGATTCTGTTTTATCATTCCATTGATTTTTCTCTTCAGATTCGGACCGTTTTCTTCTGTATTTTGACCAATGAATTGAACCGTAATGATTTGTGTGGAATTAAACAGGTAAATCTGGTCTTCTTTTTTGCCTAAATTTTGGAAACACATATCCGCTCCATCTTTGTAAAAACGATAATTGTATGGATGTAAATATCCAGAATTTACACAAAGTACAATCAATCTTCCAAAGAAATCATGTGGTAGATATTCTTTAAATCTGAAACAAAGTATACTTGAAGAATCATCCTTTTCGTACTCATTGACGGCTGGTCTAAATGCCCGTGTGTTACAACTGGGAACATACCAACCATTTACAAGAGATACATTATTGTCTTTATAAATGGAAAAATTTTTAACGCGCAGAATCATCCCAAGCATTTCTTGATATTCGCTTATGGCATCGAGGTCTTTCGCAGAAATTTTGGCTCCTTTATTTACTAAAATGTTGAAAAGATTATGATCCAGAATACCTATTTCTTGAAAGGTTTCCCATGACTTACAAATTTTCGAATTAAATGTTCCTTCTTTATAAAATCCGAAATCTTTTTCCACATGTTCACGATCAGAAAATATGTGACTGAAGCAATCAACAAACCACTGCATATTTAAGATAAGACTTTCCTTTAATTTGTGCAGGTTGAAGAAAAGTATTTTTCCTCTGTTATGGAAAAAATGAAGCATATCATCTATTTCAATATCATCCATTTCAGGATCAAAGTGATCAATTATTCTCAGTACTTCTTCCATTTCCAACCACGGCTTTTTTGATCGAATAATCTCAAGAATGTTCAAGTACTTTATCCATTTAGCTGGTCTGCGTTCTCTAACACACGATTGTGTGATATTACAAATATGATTTCTGATTTGTTGTAAACCTCTCTTCGCTTCTTTATCATTTAAGAGATCTATCGTGACCATGAGATAATTGATGTCCTCTTCTAATAAAGCTTTATCTTTTACGGCTTCTTTTAAAACTGCAGGAAAGTGAGAGTCAGTACTGCAAATAAAAACAGCGAACATTATAGCAGTTTCTTTGTCCCCCGCATTTGTGAAAGCGAGGGGACATAAAATCTAATTCGTCTGTCCGTCTGTCTGTCCAGCTGCCTGTCAGTCTGTCCGTTCGTCACAAAAACTTTAACCTTGCCCATAACTTTTGATTCAGTGGAGCTATGACTTTCATATGTGTATTCCTTGTGACAGGACCTTTCTTTGGGTACCACCAAATTTGACATTTTGACCTTGACCTTGGATTTTGACCCACGTTTATACAAAAATTCAAAACTTTTTCTTTGACCATAACTTTTGAATGGAAGTTACTAGGACTTTCATATTGCACAAATATATTTTTTGTAGCAAGACCTTTTATTGAATGCCAACAACTTTGACCTTTTGACCTTGACCTTGGAGATTTATGAACTTATGAAATAACTTTAACCTTGACCATAACTTTTGAATAGGGAGGGCTAGGGCTTTCATACTTTATATATATATAATTCTTTTTAAAAGTCCTATAATTGAATACTAAGAACTTTGCCCCCTGGACCTTGACCTTATAGTTTGACCTACTTTTCAAAAATTTTGACCTTGATCTCAACTTTTGAACAGCAGACACCAGGACTTTCATATTTCACAGATGTATTCTTTGTGGCAAGACCTTTCATTTGATACCAACAACCTTTACCTTATTACCTAGACCTTGGAGATTTTTGTACTTATTAGAAAACTTTTTACTTTGACCATAACGTTTGAATGATAAGGGCTAGGGCTTTCTTACTTCACATATGTATTCCTTTTGAGAAGACTTTTCGTTGGATACCAAGAACGTTAACCCTTTGACCTTGACCTTGGAGTTCAGTGATAATTTCTCAATAGATGACTTATGATAGGTCGTTCATATTAGACACAAAATGTCATTAAAATGACATCTCACATAAAAAGACACTGAAAGCGGGGGACCACAATTCTTTGAATTTGCTTATTTATTAGGTCTTTCCACCTTTCTGTGGAAAGACCTCTTGAAATGCTTCTGTTTCTTTTTATTTTATTTCTCCCCTTAGCTTTTGAGACCGTAAGACTTATCGAAAAACTTTTTAGTTCATGATACTGGATATATAAAGTTATTCCGAAAAACGACCCCGTATGTTTTAACTTCGACCCCTTACGCAGTTATTGGCCCTTTCACCGTTAAGCTTGTTATCGCTACTCCTCAGAAACCGTAAACCGTAGAGATACAAAACCTTCACCATTGTCTTGAACTAATTTTGGAGACTTTTCAATCTATTCATTGCGAAAGTTTTCTTTGACCTCTTCAATGAGTAATTGCCCCTGAAAGTTTATAAAATTTACAAAAAATTAAAAATTTTCAAAACGAAAAGTCGTAGAGACATGAAACCAACTGCATAACATTCAATGACCTTTTGCCTTCAAATTCAATTCAAGGTCAAAGTTCAAGGTCATTCCAAATATGAGAAATAAATTTCTCTTAATAGCTCTTATGTCCTTAAACATATACTATCTATCTTATGTCTTTAATATGTACTTTTGAAACTCTTTAGAAGATATAATTCTTGGCCCCTAAGATTGACCCTTTAAAAAGTTGTTGCCCCTTGTGCTAAAAACCCTTGTTATCGCTACTCCTCTGAAACCGTAAACCGTAAAGGTATGAAACCTTCACCAATGGCTTTGCCTAATTATGGGGACTCTTCAATCTATTCATTGCGAAAGTATACGGTGACCCCTTCAATGAGTTATTGCCCCTGAAACTTTTTGAATATTACAAATAATTAAAAATTTTCAAAACGACAAGTCGTAGAGACATGGGACCAACTGCATAAGATTCATTGACCTTTGACCTTAAATTCATGTAAAGGTCAAAGGTCAAGGTCATTCCAAAAATGGCAAATTTAGCTCTTTTTATATCTCTTTTGTCTTTCAACATATACTTAATGTCTATGGATCATTAATATGTACTCTTAAATCTGTTTCAAAGATTTCACTCTTGTCCCCTAATATTAACCCTTTTAAAAGTTATTGCCCCTTGTGTGAAAAACCTTGTTATCGCTACTTCTCCGAAACCGTAGACTGTAGAGACACCAAACCTTCACTAATATCTTAAGGGTCTTTGGGCCTTACTTCACTGTATAAGTGCAAATGTATCTGATGACCACTTATATGAGTTATTGCCCTTTAAGTTCTTTGTACTTCCTATAAATCCTTATAACTTGAAAACTATAAGTCATAGAAGCATGGGGGCAACTGCATTGTGACCCTTGACATTTGACCTTGAATATTTTTTCAAGGTCAAAGGTCAAGGTCATTCATTTTTTTTTTTAATTTTCATTTTTTCTATGCTTTAAGAGAGTTCTGGTTTCTTTTTCATGGAATTTAATTTTTAGGAGTCAGGTATAAAACAAATTGAAACTCAAAGAAGGTGGAAAGACCTCTTATTGTTCTGTGAACAATAAGTCTCCTAGTTATTTTAATGATCAGAAACCCAAATTATTTTGTGAAAACAAACCATTACAATGTCTTTGTCTACGTAAGAAGTTCATATTATTGTTCATCGGTCCTGAAGGTTTTCGAAAGATCGAAGTACGGTATTGGCTAAAAATGCAGCGTGACAGACCTGCTCCGTTCAAAAAATTTTGAAGAGCTGTTGAATTCAAAAATTTTGGAATGACTTAAATTCTTTATTCTAACAGCTGAGATCGTCAATTTGGAACCTCAATTGTCTGCCTTTAGTTGACCAGAAAACTTGAAGGATATTGTAGTAAGAATCAGATTGGATAACCTATTACCAAAGGGAGTTTTAAAACTTTTTCAGACAGAAAACATCTTCTCTGTAAGCACAGCTCTAATGCAGACAGTTTAAACAGCCGAATAACAAGCCACAGTCACAAAATATATGGCAACTTGTCTCGTAAAATATAACTGCATATATCTCATCATCTGTAAAATATATCAAAAGCAATAATTTGGAAAAACAGGAGATTTCCGCAGAATAAACAATAATCAAGGCTCGAACATTAAGACAAGAGCATCATGAATCAGTTTGGGACTATTTTAACCTCAAAGGTCATCAATGGAAGGCCAGGACAAAAGTGATTATTGTAACAAACTGAAGCTTCATTTTGAACAACCGGAGTCTGTTAGAATGATGCTGTTTAGATACTGAAATTTAAATTTACTTTTTTTCATTTTAATCAATTTTTCTGACACCAGGTACTACATAAGTACCAAACAAACAAAATGATTAATTGATTGTATGATTGTATGTTGTCTCCAAAATGTTCACTTATATAGAGAAATCACCACTTGCCGGTGGAGAGAGATAAATTTTGTCCTGTGCTGGGCATTCAGGGCCTTTTAGCCTCTTTTTTCAATTTCCCCCAAAATTAAGAATAAGAATTTGAATGAAAGCAAACTAGCTGCTCAATGGCTTTGAGTGCCGAGTGAAGGTCAAACTTTGAAACCCATCACCTGTATATGGTGACATCTCTATACGTGTGAACTATTCTCGAATGGACGTTAAACAACAATCAATCAATTACTCAAATTTTATGTAAATCTTACAAAACATGTGTAACGTTAACAACCCTCCTAATAAACAAAAGAAGAACAATTATTTTTCCCTAATGTTTTTGCATTACATTTATATTAAATTCAGTTACATATCTGTTTTCAGTAGAAAGATATTCCAAGCAAATGTTATTAATGTTGCAGGTAGAAAAAAATCATCTTGAATATATAAATGGATCGAGGTGCAACATCATGAAGATGTCTAACTGTTTAGCATAACTTGAAATTTTCAACAACAATCAATATTAATGGAAATCAATGTACATCTTGTTGATGCATAAACTATTTAGTGATCTTTTCGTACTGGTTGAAAACACGGTTATGCTATTCAAATTCAAACAGGCAATATGATACGTAGCTAATTGCAAAAAGGCTAACGGATTGCGCTGTTTGTGACGTGCTAACGCTTTGCTTGTCGAGAGGTTTAAATACTACGTCACATTGTCACACATCAAAGGAAGTACCCGAGATCGCGTCTCTCCCACGCTAAAGTCGGTCAGCTGCAACATACAGCTTGTTTGTTGGGTAAAAAAAAGTGGAGTAAACAGTCCCGATGTCGTTTTCTTGAATATTACTAGCATAGTTAAATGTCTTTAAAACTTGAATTAATCAATGAAAGAATTTTATTATATATTTTTTTCAGTCCATTACGAATATTTAAACTGGTCGATTATTACATTCTATCATAAACTTTAACTTCTTCATATTTGCGTACATGTATAAAAATAAAGTATTGCATAATTCATTGATCATTGAATTTATTGATTACGCGTATCAATCCAACCCATTCTGATATTGTTGCAACTTAGTACAAAATATACTGCTGAAAAATTAAAGCCCCCTCTCCAGGCATATATTTAAGAGAAATGGTAAAGAGGGAAGGCCGGGGGAGACGTTCAAATTTTATCGATTGAAGTTCAATTTAGTTATGTTTTAATTAATTTTGTATGTTCAGTATAATTAATACCGTACGGCAGAATGTAAAGCGTAAATCTATTCACACATGCACTTCCTGCAAATATTGGAAATAAATTGGCCGTTCTCGAAAAAAAAAAAAATCTATCCTCGACCAGCAAGAAAATAAATAATATGTCCTTGGCTGGTACTTCTAACCCTTCCTCCATCCGATTTTTTCCTTTTTGTTTTTATTCATATAATTATTATTTTTCTAATGTGTTTTTCATTGTTAAATTATTCTTTATATATTTATTTGTTTTACTCTATGATCTCTCTTTTCTCTCTCTCTCTCTCTCTCTCTGAAATCATTCTAAATATGTACCAATTGATAATTAAGTCCGTCGGATGGGACGTTAAATGGTGCTCCGTGTCAAGGATAGCAACCCCCTTGGCACGCAAAAGATCGTTTCTCTGGAGTTCGATAAAGAGTAGGCTCATTGGGGGCCGCCAGAGAAACCAAAAGCCTTCAAAAACCGGTTAATACTTGCCCTACCGAAATATGGCTGAAATATTGTCGACCTGGCGTTAAACAATATAAAAAATCTAATCCTCATACATTTTTTTTAATGTTTACATCCGTTACATGTACTTGTAATTGTACCTTGACCTACTGAGAGAATTCAATTCAATTCAATTCTTTATTCGCTCAAAACCAGATCACTAGTACAAGAGGTACATATATACAAACAAAAATTACGGTCAAAGGTCAAGAAATAGACAAATATATAAAGAAAAAAAGAAAAGAGTGAGAAAAACATTTGGTCAGCTATCTATAAAATACACGGAGGATTCAAGAAAAACAGACAGTTTTAAAAATTTTCTTTACAAATTTTGATAATGATTTTTGTATTGTTACATTAATACTACTCATCAGTTCATTGAATTTGAAAGTGTTAGAATTATTACAATATCTGTTTGGGAGAAATAGTTTTCTGTCTTTCGAAAAGTAATTGCATTCCATAACATAATGATATTCATCACCAACAGTTTTAAAATCACAAATGGTACATATCATAGGAGGATCATAGGCATCTAAGTCTGCTGTTCAATCCAATTCAATGAATAAAATATATTTTGAACTAAGCCTACCCGAAATAGAGTTTACCTTTTTTTCTTTGGCTTGTCAAACTTTTTGCGGATGAAAAAATGAAAAGAAGTTACCCGTCCCTGACTTACATGATGATATAAAAGAACTAATCTGAAACAGAAAATTCACCAGCCCCTCTCCTGGGGGTCCCTTTTCCAACTCAGTGTATGTACATTCATTTTCCCAAGGCAGCTACTGTAACAAGGAACAATCCTCTCGATATATCGTCTCTACAGCTCAATTTTTCCCTTTCGCTTGCGTTAATACAATATAAATTGTGACATACACATGTACAAAAAATAGCAAATGCTATAAAAATAAAATTATCACCTTCAATTTATCATGGACTCTAAAAAATGCATAATAATGCTTTTTTTCAACTGTTTGATAAGATTTGTGCTACCTGTCCCCCTTTTTAAACCGTTTAACGTCGGCGATGTGTATTGCAGCTGACCGACTTTAGCGTGGGAGAGAAGCGATCTTGGCTACTTCCTTTGATATGGCGAGAATTTGACGTAGTATTTAAACCTCTCGACAAGCAAAGCGTTACAACGTCAGAAACAGCGCAATCCGTTAGCCTTTTTTGCAATTAGCTCTATTTCTACATCTACTTTTTTATGAATAAAGTAATGAACGGTATGTATCGATGAATTTCCAAAAAAATAAACCTCATACCGTTAGTTGAAAATGAATTAAATAGTATCAATATAAACACCTTTATTTTTCTTCAAGTCAATAATGTAAATTTTCGTAGTGTTTTTGGGCTTCTTTAAATACAACAACATAGATTCCATTAATTAAAATGTGCTTAAACACATTGTAATTGATAGTTTTGATATTAGAGGTTAGTAGCTAGGTTAAAGCAGCCCATAGGAAATATGCCTTAATTATAAAATATTCCGAGAAAATCAATATCCTGTTGATATTATTTTTATTAGCATGAGCTAATTTAATGGGAATTCTACTATTGCATCTATATGTACGGGGTCTCACTCGAGTTTGGCCAAAGCGACTTTGCTTCCATCAGCTGTTTGTATTGTGACACGTTTAAAATCGTGATACGTTGTTATCAATAAGTCCGAAAAGTTCTTGAGGCAACTTCCCCATGCCCCCGAATTATAAAAAAAAATAACCGTTTTTAATAAGACTCATACATTAATATTTATGCATTGAAAAAATGTAAAATCACGAAATAGATCAACAGTGCACACGCTCGCGAGTATGTTAAGGCAGCACATGGACCAGAACTCGGCGAATTAACACTTTTTTTTATAATTATGTAACACTAATAAATCGGAAAAGTCAAGGATAAAACTTTTGTTATAATTATGCATTCTATAGACTTCAATGGGACTTATACTACATGAAGCACTTCACCATGACGTCACCACGTGACGTCTATAATTAGAAAATATGCCTTAATGAAAAAGTGAAAAGTTCAACACTATTCCGGGGATAATTAATTTCAATTCGTAGTCATAGTTATGTAAAAACATCTCTGTACCATAAAAAGTGCTGCTAGAATCCTACTGTTCTATCACAGAAATACCGGTCACGGTAGCCTAGTGGTAGAGCGTTCGCTTCGTGATCGGGAGGCCCGGGTTCGATTCTCGATCGCGGCGCCGCGTCATACCTAAGACTAGTGATGGGGAATCGGAAAAAAAATCAGAATCGATTATCGGTAATAATCGGCTGGGCATAATCGATTAATAATCGATTATAATCGAAATTTTGAACTATAATGAAATTAATATAGAAAAGTTAAAACTAATTCAGACTTCTGTCAGACTTTTACAAAAAAAATCATTTACATACATAAAATATTCAAAAATGTTAATTGAAATTTTTTTTTTTAAGTAGAAAATAATATTTTGTTTACTCTAAACAATGTAGGACTATTAAAAACAGAATGAGAATTTATTTTTCTTTATAAAATCCATGCAATGGGTATTTTACTGATATTAGTCCCACCTTTCATTTAATACATGTATCTATTTCTTTTATTTAGTTTTAATTAGTTAAAATTGCAAGTTTTAAAAGTAGTTATCCAGAAGAAAGACTTGTATTTCTGGTTATAATTACGTTTAAAGATTGACTAAACTAATTATGTTTTCCTTTGTATATAGTAAACCTTGCAATATCACCGTTTCCTGGTTTTAGTCTGACCCCATATTTAATCATGGCGGTAAAAGTATCAACAATAACAAGACACGGAATCCTTTCACATTCATCCCTACTTTTATGCTCTTTGCACTTGGATTTAGTAATAAAATTAAAGTACGACAATTTCATTTTTTGTTAGCGATGTCGGCGACATTTATTTTATAATCGATTAGTAGCATCGAAGAGCTTCTAACAACCGACAATCGATTGTCGGCGACAATCGTTCCATCACTACCTAAGACGTAAACAAAGGTAGTGATTGTTCCTTCGCCAAGCGCTCGGCACTAGAAGTGAAAATCACGGGTCTTTCGGATATGACCTTAAAAACGTAGGTCCCGTGTCACAGTAGGCGTTGGCACGATAAAGAACCCTCACTGCTCAATGGCCCTGAGTGCCGAGTATAGGTCAAAATTTGAAGCCCATCACCGGCATTCGGTGACGTCTCCATATGAGTGAAAAATTCTCAAGAGGGACGTTAAACAATATACAATCAATCAATCAATCTATCACAGAAATAATTATTCAACACTTTCTGACGAAACCTTCCCAAAATTTTTACATTTTGTTCATAACATCGAAAAAAATGCATTAACTCCTGTAAACCATACGATTCTAGCAGCACTTTCCAAAAACAATAGAATAAGAACTTTAGATAGAAACAAAAATTAAGTTTCAAAGTGTGCGGCGTAGTGTTGAACTTTTGCATCTTATTTGTTACATACGACAGAGGAAAGGCAGATCGGCAAGTAAACACCCTCCCTGCATTAATTCTACGAAGAAATTGTAGAAGTATATTACCATACCTTATTCAAAAGCTTTATTCCCACATGAATCACACATGATATTCATTCTAAATGCTTTTAAACTCCGATTTCTTGTGTTTGTTTACATGAATTCTCGTTACGTTTCACTTTCACTCTGCTACTGCATGATCAAAAGTTATGACGTCAGGGGTTTGGTATGTAACTCCTGTGATAACTTCAGAGACCCAGAAACGACAAAATTCCGTTTATATTATGCCTCTGCATATTTTGATTAATTTTTACGTCCTCAAATCAATCTTAGATATCGATTATAAGAAATTGTTATCTCTAAACTTCACGTCATTTAGCTTACTATGACGTCATATCATATAGGCAAGTAAAATATTTGGTTGTAACCTTAACCTACCTGCGCTGCTCCCAACTTTTTTTTAAATAGTAGGGACAATAGCTACTTATATCTAAAAAATCATAATTTATATATAGTTAAGCAGATAAATTGAACCTTTGAGATTTTATATGTTTATTCGTTTTTGTATAATGCTCATTACTGCGGCTTTATATGAGACCTATCCTTTTTTCTATGTATTACGAATGTAAAATATTAATTAATGCATTATAAAAAAAAACTAAATGTTAGTCGGATCACGCTCATCTTATTTCAATTTGCATATTTACAAGCTTCAATTATAGCTTGATCTACGTCCACGTGACCGTGTGAAGAGACCTGTCTTAAATGCAGTAATTCAAGAAATAAACAACAATGTTACAAAGTTCTCTTGGAAATTAAAAAAAAACAATTAAAAGTTCATTTCCATGTGAACTTTTTAACTTTGTTGTTTATTGCTTATATTTACATTTCAGACGAATACATTTCGAGTAAAATTGCATTTATTTTACAAACGGGCTGCTGTATTGCTTTATTGTGACGCACAATAACCTAGAAGTTATTAGGTCAAAGTTAGTGTACCTCTCTCCAGCATTTGAATGTTTACATTCATGTTTAGCAGTCCAGTTCAGGAATTATATGTATATAGTGAAAGAACAATGACCACTGAATAATATATATTTCATAAATTCTTACAATATTTGAAGTCGAAAGCGGTGGTATCGCCTGATTAGGTTACATGACTCCAAAGGAATTTCGGGTTAAAACAGTACATGCAGTTTGAGCTAATTATAGTATTCAAAACCTAATTCTCATCTAAATAAAATTTATTGTACATCTCGTGATTAATTGATTATTTATGTTTAATGTCCCTCTCGAGAACTTTTCATTCATATAGAGACGCCACCACTTGCTGGCGGAGAGCTGCAAATTTTGTCCTTTGCTCGGCACTTAGGCCATTGAGCAGGGAGGGAACATTTTTCGATTGAAAAATATCCATATTGTTTGTCATTTTATCTTTTTCATCGTTATTAACTTTGATTAAGAAATCTCTCTTTTGTCAACTGTAGAGGACGTCAAGTTTACAGACCCAACTTCTACCTTTCTGTTTTATGGTTCACTTTTTTCTTACGAGCATTTCTGCAACACCTATCCAAATATAAAGATTAATTTCTTAGGATTCAGTAGAATGATTTATGCTACAAAGGATTGGATGAAAACTTATGGTCAGGAAAAAACAATAAAAAGCTCACTAGTCCCATATTTACAATGTATATCTAATATATACACAGTGATCAAATGTAGAAAATCCAAATGCTATTATGAAATCCTTATTCAAAATTCATCTGTCGCAGCAGGTAAAACATATTGGAGTGAGTTTTTAGAAGTTGGAACTCGGGAATGGAAAAAATTTCATGATACCCTTTAGGGTAACAAAAGACTGTAGACACCAATGGTTTCAATATAGGATTATAAACAAAATCTTAGCAACTAATTCATTTTTATTCAAAATAAAAAAAAATGACTGTAACTTATGCAGTTCTTGTCATACTTAGGATGAAACAATAGAACACCTTCTATTGGAATGCGATAAAACACATTTTTTTTTCTTGAAGAATTTGTGATTTTGTTTGAAGATAAAACCGATAAATATTACCAGAAAATCTTTTATTTTAGGATTTATTGATGAAAATACTGATATTCAAAATGCTTTTCTTCTTTGGCTTAAATACTATATCTTTATATGCTGCAAGGTGCAAAAAGAAACCTATTAGTGTACAAAATGCAATATCACAAATGGAATTTCATTATGAAACACAAAAAATTATCTCTTATAAGAATGGTAAAAAGGAAAAGTTTGATTCTCAGTGGAACAGATGGAATCTGCTATTCTCTTAACTTAAACTTTTAAACACACACTCTCTCTCTTTCTCTCTCTCTCGCTGTTGCTCTCCCTCCCCCTTCCTCTCTCTCTGTTGCTCTCTCTCTCTTAAAAAAAACACACAATTCTGTTTCTTTAGAAATATATGTATATAATGCTGTATGTTGTGTGAATAAAAAAAAAGAAGAATCTGTACCATAGTCTGTGATGAGGCACCGAGGAAAGAACGTCTTAGAGAATTAAAAGAATATCTTTTGGATCAGAAATATCCTTTTAAAATTATAGAAGATGGAGTTTAAAAAAGCCGAACAACTGGACCGTAACCACTTCATTAATCCACCTCCCATGGACACTGAAGAGGAGAAAATACTTCCTTTTGTTACGACCCACAATCCAAGAAATAGAAACAAGACCCAAATTGTTCAACATCTCAGCAGAGTTCTTAAAACCGACGAAAGAATGTCAAAAGTTCCACTTTATTAATAGTAAGAGGCAACCAAAGAACCTCCGCCGCTTATTATGTAAGTCGCATTTTCAACAAAATAATGTGCACTCAGTCAGCAAATGTCTTGACCGTCGCTGTGGAACATGTCCGTACATTAGAGAAGGAAATACCTTTAAAATTGGGCCCAGATACTTTAAAGTAAATGTAAATACGGCTTGTGGTTCTGAAAACGTCATATATTGTATAACGTATGAAGGATGTAGCCAAATTTGAAAAATAACGCATTTCACGCGTTAAAAGTCACAATCAGCCAAATATAAAGTATGAATAAGTCCCAATTGTAAATTAAGCAATAAAGTGTCATTTTAAAACATTAATCGGGCTTTAAATACGGGTTGGAACGAGGTAAAATTCATCATAAAGCCCTTCAAGCTTTTTTGGAATTTAATCTCGTGACTAACCCGTATTTATATCGCGATAGATGTTTAAAAATGACACCTTATTTCTTAAATACACACACACACACACACACACACACACACCCTCACTCCCTAACCCTCACACACACACACATACATATACACTGTGCTATTTCTTTTTATTTTTGGATATATATATATATATATATATATATATATATATATATATATATATATATATATATATATATATATATATATATATATATATATATGATCTGTGACAGTGAGAGGCATTATTTCGGTGAAGCAAAATAAAACCTACATATATAAGTAAAAGGCATGGCAATGAAGTATTGAACGTTTTTGATCTTGTTTCTTCCACGGGTTTTTCACCGAACAATTACCAGACAACAAAGTTTGGATAAAGAAAAAGATAAGCATCCATTTAAAATTTATAGTTAATACTCTTCCTACGTTTTTTACAAACCTGATCACAAAATTTCACCACACTGTTCCATATTCAAAAACATAAATCAACATACTTTGCCACACATGTACAGTAAAGATAAAGATGATAGGGAATCATTTCATTTTTCAGTGCCTGTCATTTCTTTGGTTTTAAGAGTTCTGAATGAGTTTGCTAAATGTAGTTTTACATGTACACGTAAATACTTTTGTGTTTTTATTGTATAAAATGAACATGACTGAATCCTATTGTGTTACCTTGCTTTGTCTTTATGCGTTCCCACAAAAAGGATGTTCTTTGTATTTCCTCCATGTGTTCGTATGGTACGTAACCAATAAAAAAAGAAATCTGCAAAATATAAGGAGGTGAGTAATCAAACTGACATTTTGTAAAATGTTACTTTACAGTGAGGAACTGTATCTAATTATAGTGATTATTATTACCTCTGGGACTCCAACAATCAAATGAAACACAAGGTCTTGTACAATTATCCTGAGAGTGGGAATTTTCTTCCGTTCCGGCCTCTTTGCTTTTTGTTTTATAAAAGTCTTTGGATGTGTCAACAACGACAATAAAAATCGCATTTTTGCGAATAAATGTCTGATGAGACGCATAATAAGCGCCTTGACCAGCAAAGTCCAAAACTTCCAAAACAACATCATCTTTTTTCCCAAATTGTCTCTGTTCTTTCTGTCTATTTTCCAATTCATTTTCTATTTCCTTTATCCGTTCATCTGTATCTGTGTAATGAATGAAAAATAGGAATGGGAAGTATCATGCATTCTTTTACGGCAGTCGTGGTTGGTGCCAGTTAGAAAACATGTTTTATCTGGCGGTCACCAATTTTTTTTGGCGTCCGCCAGAATAAAAAAGATAAAGCCGCCCCCAGAAGGTTATCTGGCGGCTCCCAGTATTTGAGTGCATGGTAATCGCCAAATATATTTCTGGCGGTTGTCAGATAACAATATTTTTCTGCCTGACACCTACCGGCTTCCTATAACTTTCAACTTATACTAAAATAAAACATTCCAACTTGCCAAACGAAATGTAAAATATTTTGATTTTAAGGATTAAAAAACTCTTTTATAATGTTTTATTTCTTTAAAAAAAAACACTTGTGTGCGTTGTGATAATATGAGCTGTTTACCAGTATGGGAAACGTGCAGGTTTTCGACGAAGTGTGCATTTGGTTATTGGAATTTCTTTTACCGCTTTTGGCCAATTACCATCTTAACTTGTTTTGTATTTTGTACAAATTTCATGTATTCATCCAGCGATTTTTCATCCTAAATACGTACAGGTTCTTTTCGCGCTCCATACTTCAATTTCTTTCCCTTAAGTATGAGTCCACTTTTAAACATTTTCTTATGATTATGATAAACTGGTATTTTTCAAACAACTATCTTTTAAATTACTTCAACAGTTTTAATATTTTTCAAGAGTCAATGAACGTAACGCTGGTGTACATATGTACTTAAGATGAAAGGCAAATATATAATAAATACCCAGAGTATTTAAAATTTTAAAATTCCGTATTAATGAGACACAAGCAGTAAGTGTAAGAATATGCTACAGACCTCCATTTAAAATTAATGATAAATACCGAAAAAAGTAAATCAAAATCGACTGAAATAACAAGTAAATCAAATTCTAACATCTTAAACGTAAAACAATTGTCCCTAAATTTTAATTATAAAGTTGAAAATTAATTGACCATCGATAGGTCGCAGATACTTTGCACGATGTCGAATTTGTCTGCTCAAAGCATGAATGTGAATAGATCTGAGTCACGTGTTCAGTGCTTTGTTATTCATGAGGTCAAAGACGGGTTGGAATTTGTAAACAAGGTACCTTTACTATGGAGACAAGTACCCGTGCTTTTGCACCTTTTTGCAAAATAACATAAGCGCACGACTGTTTCAATTTCTGTCATGAATGTAAATGACTAGTATAACTCTTCACATTGACCGTATTAAGTACACCTTGAAACATCAATGCGCTCATATAAAAAATAGGCTTGCAAAATGGGGGTGTGGCCTAAAGTCTATGAGAAATCGATGAAAAAAACGTTCCCCCGCCATATTAATCCGATAAATTTCCTAATTAAACAGCAAGAAAATAAACACCGAAAGGAAATAAACTACAATGTTTGATGGATAGATGGAGGCAAAAATATGTAGAAAATCTTTTAATCTCATTTTTTGTAAATTATCGGTGGGCGAAATGTGGACGTTTATCCGGTTCATTCTTTTCTTTATTTTTTTTTTAAATATGCTTAGCAACGCAGAATTTCATAAAAGCTACAATGATATCAACTTTTTGTCATTTAAAGGTACTTGGACACAGATTTGAAGTTATTTTCTCTATAATATTACGACTTATATATTTTAATAGCATTTCACAAAAAAATTTAAAAAAAATCTTATTTCATTTAAAAGATATTAAAATTTCAACGCATTGCAGGCAAACTTGCAATATTATATATTAATGATTTAGACAACTTGCCATGATCACCTTGCATGTGCATGCACGTGCGTTTGCCTGCAATGCGTTAAAGGTACTTGGACACAGATTTGAAGTCAATATTTTCTCTATTATATTACGACTTATATATTTTAATAGCATTTCACAAAAAAATTAATTAAAAATCTTATTTCATTTAAAAGATATTAAAATTTCAAAGGATTATGACATTTTTTTTAATTTCCCGTTTATCCCCAAAGTCAACTAACCCGATTCGTTACACCTTCATGAAAAGGTAGAAATGCATCGCTGAAAAAGATGTCTCGCCCTACGACGGTCAAGGAATCAGATATCATTTATGTTCAATGTTCAATGTTCAATTTTAAATATCTTTGAGAAAAGAATGTTAATATAAAGTTCATTAAACGATCTACTAAAATATGATTTTCTTATTTTTGTCTCTTCTGTTTGTTTAATATGACACAAGTGTGCATGGGAAAAACAGTGGTTACGTTTTATATTGTTTCTTGAAAAACCATTACTTATAACCATAATTTAAGATGTGTTTCTGTCGTGCAAAAACAAATGATAGCAGGTATCTCTCAACTGCACATTTAGACTTTTCTTTTTCTACTTTGAGAACCAGGCAAAACCAATACTAGAAAACGTTTGAAAAGACTCTGGAATAAATCTCTAGTTTTACACAGAATTGTAACGTTATTACTACGTGACAATCCAAATAGTCTTTTACATTTCATTTATCCCTATGTTAGTTTCGTTTAAGCAAACACTCGAATGTCTCCATAAACCCCTACTCGCAAAATGGCGGTGTTAACAGAGACAGCCGCCATCTTGGTCCCGCTTCAGAACTTTAAATGTTAATATCTAGAGTTCAGATTAACCAATATTCAAACAAGTTATATAGTAAGCTCTATTAAGTCTCAATAAGCATTCCAAAAAAAAAGAAAAATATTAATAATCAAAAAGGTCAAAAAAGATTTTTTTTATCTTCGAATCTCAAAACGACAGGAAGTATTGACGACGAACGAATCGTCGCGTCCTAGATAGTACATAACACGATCTATAATCCCTGAAAGTTTCATGTTGATATCTTTTACATTTTTGAGTTTAATCGTGGACAAAATGTCATTTTAATTTCAGAAAACCACCCATAACTTGGCACCGGAAGTGAGTTTCCAAATTTTCTTTCAGATATACTAAATTCATGTTACAACAAATCTGTCCTGAAATTTCATGTAATTTCATCATGTTACTCTCGAGAAATCGCGTGCACTAAATTAGAAAGTCAAAAAATAGGAATAATAATAATAAGAAACAATAGAATCTCTATAAGGTCTTCCGTGAAGACGGAAGACCTTAACAATATGTTCACCAACTTCGTTTGGGGAACATAAAAATACGATTTGCTATCCGTTTCCGTTCGTCGTCGTGTGTCGTCCGTCTTCATGCGTCGTCCGTCGTGAACATTTTCAACTTCTTTTCTGCAACCGCTCAACCAATTTTGGCACAAAGCATCTGTGGGTGAAGGTGAACAAAAATTGTGAATTTCATGGTCCCTTCCCCCCCTGGGGCCTGAGGGTTGGGGCCAAACCTCTAAAATTAATGCAATCTTTAAAAATCTTTTTCTATACTCCTGGAAATCAAGCAGTTAAACTGTTTATATGGTTGTAATCAGCATTAAGTCCTCTAGCAAAATTGTGAAATTCATGGTCCCAGGGTCAGGGGTTCCAGAGCTAGGGTGGGACTAAATAGATTATATAGTGAAAATGCATTATTTCTTTGAAAATCTTCTTCTCTGCTCCTGGGCATAAAATAAACTAACCAAGTACATAGTTATGTTGAATAAGGCTACCTATTTCAAAATTGTGAATTTCATGGCCCCTGGGTCAGGGATTCTGGTGTCATGGCGGGATTCTATTGATTACATAGTAAAATTGTTTAATTCTTTTAAAAAAAAGCTTCTTCTCTGCTCCTGGGTATTAAATAAACTAACCAAGTACTTGGTTATGTTGAATAAGGCTACCTCTTTCAAAATTGTGAATTTCATGGCCCCGGGGTTCTGAATTTGGCGGAGCTCTAATTGATTACATAGTGAAAATCCATGAATTCTTTTAAAATCTTCTCTGCTCTTGGGTATTAATCCAATGAACTTTGTACATAGTTAAAATGAGGAAGGATTAGCAAGAGTACCTCTACCAAAACTGTGAATTTCATGGCCCTCGGGTCAGGGGTTCTGGTGTTAGGGCGGGGCTCTATTTGTTAAATAGTGAAAATGCATTAATTTTTTGAAAATCGTGTTCTCCTCTTTGATATTAAACAAACAAAATAAAGTACATGTACGCAGGGGTAATAAGGAAGCATACAAAATATTCTACCTTGACTAAATCAGTGCTACATTATGACGTCATAGTAGGCAAGATGACGTCAATTTTATAACACAAGTTTTCGTAATATTGGTATATAGAGATGTAATTAAACTATAGAAAATGAATATAAACGTGTAAAAATTGACAAAAATAAAATGTTTTTATTTTGTTATACTGTATCTGTCATTTTGATTTAAATCTACCACCGATGACGTCATATGTGTACATCAAGTAACTTGGGAATTGATGATGTTGTGTAAATAGAATTTGGCTAAGACGGCATGTACAAAGATACGTAAAATGGAGTTTAAAAGGAAATATCGTGAATATTATGTGAAATTCATATGGAGTTCAGTGATTTATACAGGTATGCTAATTTATTTTCATCGATTATATTCTCTTTCGAAGACAGTTAGCTATATAACTTATCCCGGTCGGCCTTTCCTCTGTCATTCGTGACAAAAATAATGCAATAGAACATCAATAAGCTAGATATTTCAAAACATAAGAATTGTACAGATAGAAAGTTTGCCCTCTGATAAATTTGAAAGTGCTGCCGGAATGTCGAGTTAAACATTGTTTTACGAAAAATCTCGGTTCATATGTATAAAATTCAAAACATGGGGTAAGGTTTCGTGTGAATGTATGGAATAATTTTTTTTATTGACAGGCCAGTGGGATTCTAGCAGCACTTTTTAGGCAAATTAGATGTTTGTCGACTATATTATTTGCTCAAAGAAAGTATTAAACTCCAGGGTATTGTTGTTCTGTTAGCCTTTTTATTAAGGAAAATTTCGCTATTAATAGAATTCACGTGATGAAGTGGCGATGATGTACGACTTTGAGTTCGACACTCTTTTATCTATTTGCAGTAGTTAATAACAGTTTACGTTTATCAGCGGTTTTGGTAATTAATCAAACTTAATTTTCTTTAAAAAGTCCAAATTTCCCGAGAAATGACTTACATGCTTCCTTAACATACCCGCGTACATATACAAAGTTATGATGAGCAAAAATGCCTCTTCAAAAATTGTGAATTTTATGGCCCCTGAGTCAGGGGTTCTGGTGTTAGGGCGTGGCTCTATTGATCATATAGTTAAAAACATGAATTCTTTTAAAAATCTTCTTCTCTTGTCCTTGGTATTAATAACAAGTACATGGTTAAGTTGAATAAGGCTGCCTCTTTAAAAATTGTGAATTTAATGGACCCAAGGTCAGTGGTTCTGGTGAGAGGGTGGGACACTATTGATTATATAGTGAAAATGCATAAATGCTTTACAAATCTTCTTTTTTGCACCTGGATATTAAACTAATGAACTTTGTACATAGTTATGACGATGAAGAACGCCTCTTTGAGATTTGTGAATTTCGTTGCCCCTGGGTCCTGGGTTCTGGTGTTAGGGCGGGTTTCTAATGATTATATTGTGAAAATGCATGGATTCTTTGGAAATCTTTTCCTTTTTCCTTTTTTCCTGGATATTAATCAATTATCTAGGTACATATCTATGATCAAGAAATGAACCTCTTCCAAAATGGTTCATTTCAGGGCCCCTGGGTTAGGGGAACCACCGGGGGGGGGATACATTGTCTGATAATAAAGTAATGATTTGAAATCTGCTCTTTTTTATTATTCAACTATTTATGATGTAATTAAATTTAAAATTTATGACAAAATTTCCAAAGTTTTGAAATATGTGGCCCCAGGGTCAGTGGTTCCTGTTGGTTGGGGTGCACAACTGGCAATTATAAAGTGGAAATGCATTTTCTCTTTGCTACTCTGATCTACATGTGCCTCTGGGTACATGTATTAAGTAACCAAAGTAAGCATGCTAAGTGTATAGTTATGATAAACAATGGTGCCTCTTTCAAAATTTGTGAATTCCACGTCTTTTGGATTAAAACATGAACCAAATTTAGTAGTTGGAAAGTTGTTACATGATACTCATGTCACCTATAAGGCCCATGGGCCTCTTGTTTAACTAGAGATCGGATGACAGTGGGGGTTGGGGGTGGAAAGGATATCCTCTGAGGCTGAGTGAGGCATCTGATCTTATCTTCCTATGGATTAGTTTTTTGACATGTTCACATTTCGCATCCTTCATCATTGTAAGATTAATCTTTAACGCTAAAATATACAAATGAATATATATATAATTACTAGTCTAATTCGGCATTCACCTTGACAATTTGTCAAAATAGACAGGGTGATATATTTCTGGTTTTTCAGGGATAAACTCAGATATTTTGACTTGACTAAATTAGAGATACAATTTATATTGTCATACGATGTAGCTATATAGTTATCAAGTTGAGGTCAATTTAGAACACATATTTTCTTGATATTTAAGGAATGAATTAAATAGCAACCGAATTTATCCTGTATAACCTGGGTTGGGGCAGTTTAGGCTTTATAAACCCAGGTTATAGCAGTATAATTTGGGTTGCTATTTAATCCATTCCTTATGATTTAATTCTCAATAATTAAGTTTATAAAACAAGACAATTTCTCCCACAAAATCTCCCTTCAAATTGTTCATATTTTAAAAGTAACGTCAAGCAGATTAAATCATTTATTACGTAACTCTTTGTGACGTAGACAAACCAGATTATGCAATTTAGATTATTTTTTTATCCAATTAAAGAACGCGTTACAACCAAAATTAAACTATTGATTTTAGAGTTATAATTTCACTTCTGAAAATGATTAGAAATATCTATTGGAAATCCCATGGGTACCAATTGTGCTCCGTTATTAGCAGACCTATTTTTGTATTCGTATGCGCGAAAAGAAGAAAACATTTGCTGTTGCCTTCAACTGGACTTTCAGATATATCGATGACGTATTGTCAATTAACAATGGTAATTTCCATTCCTACCTCGATACGATATTTCCAGGAATGCTTGAGATTAAAGATACGACAGAGTCTGACACATCTAGATCTGTTTCATACTTGGATAATTTTACTGAAAAAGACGTTAATGGTAAACTAACAACCAAGCTATATGATAAACGTGTCGACTTTAACTGAAACAAAAATATAAGCTGTCTCGTTTAAAGTCATAATTTCATAAGTTCTATGGTCGCTACAATAACCTTGTCAGCAAATACAATTTATCATTGAGTCTAATGCTGACTGACGTTTAACCAATTGTTATTCCATTATTTAAACACTGAATTGAGGACGGATTTTTCTGTTATTTTCTGATCATGACGAGGAGCAGGCGGCGGATGTGACCGGTCAGCAGGAAATGCTAACTCCTCCATGGTACCTGATCCCATCTCTAATTTCCTGAGGTCTGTGTTTGCTCTGCTCTTGTTTTGTATTGTTTTATGGACTTTGGGATTTAATACTGTTCGTTATCTCCATATCCTTCTTCATGCAATTATTAACAAATTCTTTTTTTTTTTTTTTTTGAACAATTTTAATTTATTTAAGGTTTAGTAATATTTAGTGAAGTTTAATAAAGAATACAAAAAATATAGATTTTTTAATCCTTAACTATTTAACAGCTTATTCAGGATAGTCCTTTTATTTCTTTATTTTTTTAAAAATTGATTGTTTGATATTTTACGTCCCGTTTGAGAATTTTTCATTTCTGAAGAAAGGTCACCATATACAAAAGGAAGAGTTCTTTAATGTATCTCTTTTTTTTTACTAAATTAATTCGCGGCCGTGATTGGAACACACAATTTACCGATCACGGAGCAAGCGCTATACTATAAAAAATTGAAACAACGAAACGTTTTCTCTAAACATCAAATGGGACATTAGATTACATTTATACACAATGGGAAGCATAATTATAATTGTCCGGTGTCTGTCCGTTCGTCTGTCTGTCTGTCCGTCTGTCTGTAAACTTTTCACATTTTTGACTTCTTCTCAGGAACCGCTGGGCCAATTTCAACCAAACTTGCCACAAAGTATCCTAAGGTGAAGGGGATTCATGCCCTCATTCAGGGGGAGATAATTGGGAATTAATGAAAATTTGGTGGCATATTTTAAAAATCTTCTTCTCAAGAGCCACTGTGCCAGGAAAGCTGAAACGTATGGGGAAACATCCTCAGGTAGTGTAGATTCAAGTTTGTTCAAATCATGACCCCTCGGGGTAGAGCGGGGCCAAAATGGCCGACCAAAGTTTTACATAGAAATATATAGGAAAATTCTTTAAAAATCTTCTTCTTAAGAATGACAAAGCCATATTTCATCATATTTATATGGAAGCACGCTCAGGTAGTGTAGAATCAAGTTTGTTCAAATCATTACCCCCGGGGGGGGGGGGGTAGGGCGGGGCCAAAATGGCCGACCAAAATTTTTAAAGATATATATAGGAAATTTCTTTAAAAATCATTTTCTAAAAAATTACAAATCCATGATTGGTCTTGGGACTACTTTTGGATTTAAACTTTACAATAAAAAGCCATTTTCTACTTTTTCCTACCCTTAGTGCTCAGGTGAGCGATGTGGCCCATGGGCCTCTTGTTTTTTATAGTAATATTCTATGGAAAAAAATCGAAATAAACTAAAATTGCTGTTTGATATTTTTCAAAAATTTAATTTGGGTCAATTTATTTAATTGTATATAAAAACTTTTTTAAAAATTGACGTAAAAAGCCATATTTTTTTTCTTATCATATTTTTGCATATTTGTATAAAAGAACGAAAACTCTCCACATTTTGATGTTTTAACATTCAGAAAAAGCAAAATTATAAATAGTATGTATCTATTTCAAGAAGGATTACAGCTAAAAAAAAAAACAATAGAAGAACTTAAAAAATCATAGAAAAACATTCTGGAGTTATAACCATTATTAAAGCGTTGACTTTTTTCATCATCGTGTTAAATTATTGATGTTTGTCAGAGGTTTTCAAGAGCGTTGATTGATGACTTCACAACTGCATTAAAACAAAAATTATAAGAATGTGATGACTGCGCAGTCAGTACTCAGATAACTGTGTTTTTATAATGTGTTCGCTAAAATTACATATCGCTAAAAATATATATATACCTTTTAATTAAATCGCTTATTTAACTTATTTCTAGAATTTCTACTTAATAAATTTGACGAAAAATTAAAGGATTTTAAAAAACTGAAATATTACCTATCTTTAGACAGAAATATACCATTTATAATCTTAACTTCAATTAGTCTCGCATAAATTTTACCAACAACATATGTATTATATCCCTTTAAGTATTCAAGGACCGGGGTAGCGTAGTGGTTAAGACATTATCTCTTGAAAGTGGGGTATAGTTCTCAGTACGGGTACTTTCTCTAATTTTTCTTTTAGTTCTATATACTGAGTTAACAAATTAAAAACGTGTAAATTTTTCTATTTATATTCCAATGTAAAAGCTGTGGTTGCCCATTGCTACACCCTGGACCCTGGTATCATTATTTGAACTTATTTGATTTTACACTTACCTAGAATATTCCATAAAGATTAGCTGCAGAACTGTTTTTCTTGAGAAAATTTAAACAGATAAAGAAGAGGTTAAAGGAGAAAAAACAAAATGAATCTTTTTTGTGTTTTAAAATAATGATTTAGATAACCGATAACGTAGCATCGCTTCAGATTACTCGATACTCTTTACTACTCGAGTACAGGTGTCGGATCCAGCTGTTCTTAAAGTGGAAGGGGGTCTAGGTCAGACAGCAGACACTGAAAATCAAGATTTTTTTAAAAGAAAAAGCGAGCGCCCTCCACCACTTACTACGAGGACATTTCCAACTTTCCTCTTCATTCATTATATTATCCCATAATATTAGGAGAGAAATATTCTGTTATGCATAGTTTTTTAATGCCTTTTAGTGCATACTTCTTAAAGTTAGTAGCTTCAGGAGATAGTTTATAAATGGCATAGCCGTACGTTTGGCGAATCTTTCGATGATATCAATGTGAACTTTATCATTTATCGTGTGGGTGGTCGAGGCCCGTGTGCAGGTACAAGGAGGAAAGCAATAAGCAAAACTCGATCTAGAGAGCAGAAAGGGCAGAGATTGGCTTTAAAACACTACTTCCATATATTTATAACAAAAAACCATTATTTCTCATTCTCTTCCTTTTATGCTAAAATAGATGGGGTTCTAACGACCTTTCCCGGATCCGCCACAGGTCTTAAAATTAAAGCATTACGATACCTGTTTGTTTTTAATTCTGTTGTTAATTTTAAAGGCTACGTTACAAATGGAAAGATACCTAGACTGACATGTCATATTCATATCAATACAAAATCATTATTTTCTATATCATTACACCTAATTACAAGTATCAGACTTTAATAACGATAAAAATTTCAAGATATATGTAAAAATAATTAATTTAACGACGTTCGATCCTGATATTTAAAGTCTTAAACTTTTTTTTACTTTCTACACACTAAGCTTAATTAAAAATCAAATCAAAATAATTATGTGGGTCAATATGCTTCTTTTGGCGCTACAGTACATCAAATATGACCTTTTTGCACTGAAATATATGTCTAAATTAAACATTACATCTTCAATGTTTTTCCTTTCGACGGATTATGACAAATATAGTGATAGTTCGTCGTTATTATGGTCATCTTCGACAACGAAGGACGAACTATCACTATATTTGTCATAATCCGTCGAAAGAAATCATTAGAAATAGTTTAACAGATATTTCTGAACATGCATAACACATTTCACTGCAAAAACAGCTTTGTGTTCATCCAGTATGGAAAATAAGGAATCTAAAATTAACAGTATCTATAAAGTTCAAAAGAAGTTAATTGATAATTTTCTTCTAAAAAACCTTCCGCAACAAAATATAGTCCCTGACTTAACCCTTCTTGATTGGAATTTAATTGCGGTTTTTGCAATGGATATAGTTTTATTTGCATTGTAGAATCTAAATTCAACGTTAAAACTTAAAAACGATGCAGAATTTTAGAAATAAAGGTCCAGACCAAATTCCACTCAAATGCAGAGAATCGAACGTCCTTAACTCCACCTTTGTATAATCGCTTAAAAGTAAATGCTCAATTATGCCTCTTTCTCTACACCTCACTAAGGTATAAACAGTACTGAAGGAGAAATAGAGATTGGTTGATAGGTTATCATTTACGTACTTCTCAACATGTTTTTAACAAAATAATTTTGCAAATGGTCAATGACAAGGTAAGTTAATTCACGAGATGCATTTTTTTTTAATTAAAAAAGCAGCTGACAATGATATCAAAAAGCCTGGACATTAATTCATCGCGGGAAATGGTTGTTTACAAAGCTGAAAAATTGTACGGTTTTAAACCGTTGATTTTAGTTTTAAAAAAATCGTATGATTTCAAATTGTCCAAAAGTTCCTTGGAATTTTTAAGTATCCACATCTGATTTACACCACTTCTTGAATATTTTGTTGCAAAGTGCTCATGAAATTTCTCCTTCACTACAGTACTGTTATATATTAGTGAGGTGTAAGGAAAGAGGCTTGGTTGAACATTTACGGGATCAATTTATGCATCTTTGTTTGTAAGGATTCTTATGAGGTTTGGAAATGCAGTATAAATATGGTAATTCAAATTCAATTTGGTTTTTTGGGACATCAAAAATATTCAAAAGAGGCATATGACTTTAAAGAATTTCTTACTTAGAAAGGGAACTATAAGTATACGGCTGTACGTTATATTACCATTAGTAGAATTAAATCCAAGTTCTTCTAAAATACAACTTATCTAATAAACATTACAAACGAATACAATGTTGTTACTTGCTTTGTTTTCAGGGACCAGAACGTACTGTTCATGTAATCTATCGTATTCTTTAGTCACTTCTGGATTATTGAAAACAGAAGGATAAGTGGTTTTCATATTGCCCCTCAATCTTTTAATACGCGATTTTAACATGGATCTGATACATTTATTCGATCTGACAAAATGTCATCGTCTTCTATTTCATATCTTGTCCTTCGTCTTGCGAATCTTCTACATATTACAGAATCCATAAATTTTCTGAGATTTCAATTTCAGGTGAAGGATCGGAGTTCCCTATATTGATGATCTTCTCAAATTAGTGATCTTAAGTCTTCATAATTAAGTATATTTGCGTCATCTGTAATAACGTGTCCAGCAGGACTATAGTTATAAGGTGAAGAAGAACATGAACGATGGATGATAATGTATCAGATACTCGATTTCCAGGCCAAGTAAAGTTGTTTTTAAAATTAAACAGTTTCAAGGTAATATTCGATGTATATTTGTAGAAAATACGAGGGTTGTCCAAAAAGTTCGTGGACAATTACGTTTTTGTAAAAGAAATCGGGGTCTTTAAAGATCGCAGATAGTATGCAAGGACCAGTCTGACGTTAAGCTAATTTCATTTTCCAAATGTTTGACGTTATAATGAAATTAGCTTAACGTCAGACTGGTCCGTGCGCACTATCTGCGATCTTTAAAGACCCCGATTTATTTAAGAAATATTAAGTTCCAATTCAATAAAAAGTTAATCATTCTGACTTGGTTTTTCATAAGAAATATTCCGATATACGATAGATTTATATACAACCATTTATTTTAACAAAAACGTCATTGTCCTCGAACCTTTTGAACAACCCTCGTACAAGGTATACTCTTTAACTTGAAATATGTTGGAATTCAAGACTGGGTCCTTTTGTGATTAAGAATATAACATATTTATGGCGTCAATTTCTTCATTTTTTTAACTGCATTTTCTTCAGTTAAACATGTCGGTTTAAAAAGCCTATGATTTGCAATATCCATAATCACAGATCCGAGCCTATATTCTGGTGTCCAGAAATAAAAAAAAAAATTTTCCTTGACCTTTTCAAGACTATTTAAAAGTATCAAAGGAGCAGAGTAAAGTTTGGTGCAAATATGATGTAGACCTAACTGTTGATTTACATAAGATAGCAATCAATCAAAAGAGACATCGTGTGTGAACGTTTATTGTAAGACCGATGCCCATAAATACCCTTCTATGTACGTCTCTGTTTATGGTTAAAAAGACTAATCACATTAAAATTGATACACTGTGGACTGGAAAGATTTCCATCACCATCGACATTGTCTTAGGGAAAGGCTGTCCCTAGTTTTCTAATTCAAGATTCTTCTTGTTCTCAACTGTTTATGTGGTTATAAATCTTTTCCAGTATTCTAACTTTCATTGATAAAAAGAAATATCAGATAAATTAAAGTGTTTGTATAAAAGCTGCTGACCCCCATGCTTTATTTAAAAACGATGGCTTGATAATCCTTTATTAAGATTAGTGATCCATTCGTATCACCAACATAAACAAGTCCACACAGACTATGTTCTATTCCGTAGACAACATTAGAAGATTTGCAGATCAGAAGTTTTGCTATAGAAGCGAAGTTCTGTGTGGTAAGATTATTGGTGAAAGAAGTATTAATTATCAAAATGTCACATGTTTTACAGTTCTTCACATTTATTTTGAAGACAAAAGACATGGGATCGGAAAAGGAATCTTTAAATATGTCCATCTGTAACAGATCTAGAGACCTTGCTTTTTAAAATTTTTTTGTATGAGCTATTGGTTTTATACAAAAACTGGGAATATAAAGAGATACCCGGTATGACATATATGTATGCTTAAAATCCCTGAATATTATCCTAGGGGCACCCAATAAACTCTTTGAATCTGTGTCTTATAGACTCAAAGGAGTGACGCCTTTTTATACTGAGTGAAGCACCTGCCAGTATCATTTCGTAATTCTGCGCACTCAATAATTTATAGGTACCTAACGAAAAGTATCCTCGGGGACAGACTTTCCAGCAACAGAGATACATGTTCGGTGGTTAAAAGTAAACACATGGAAATAAATATTCAATTATGACGATCCCAGTATCCTCGCTAAAACTGCCAAAATTAAATTCTCACTAAAAATTTTGCTTATACAGCATTTAAATACGAACTTGATACGAAAGTGAGATCGTTATCCATTCTATTTTTATAAAGTTAATAAAAATATTTGTTTTTATTATGCATTAAGCAAATGGAGTTAAGTGTCGTTCTGCTGCTTTTTTTTTTGGTCCAAAGAACCCAGAGTTGATATATGTAAAACTGACGGTTGATATAAAACTAATTTTCCAATTTATAATATTACTTGTAAAATAATTACCTCGTCTCCTGTCATTCCTTTCTTCTGGTATGGATTCTGAAATGTGTACATGTTTATTATATCAATTAATATTATCATATTTTATAACTCTCTCTCTCTCTCCCTCTCTCTCTTATTGATTCATTAAGAGAGATCTAATTATTTTTTAGATAATAAATATGTGCAAAAACCTATTCTCGAATGACCTTGGTGATCGATATTTTCTTTTTCTGCAGTTGCTGCATTGTTTGATGGAAAAATCTCAACAGTCTTTTTTCTCCCTAAAAAAAAAGAAATATAATACTTTAACAATTTATATCAAGTAATGATAGAACTTCTGATAGCAAATTAAAATTCAACAAGACGTGTAATATCTTTTAAGGTGAAAGGATGATGTCAGTTAAATTATCTTGACCTTCACATCTTCACACACACACACACACACCCTCACACACACACTCCCTCAAACAACTCAAATTTTTTTTTTTTTATTAATAATAGATGATAATAATCACCTATCATTTGTTATATTATTGCAAAACCTAATTCAAAAATGGTAATCACCGTCATAAACGGCACCTTCATCCCCTTTATACGTAGTTACTGTAGTGTTCGATGCATCAATCAGTGTGGTTGCTAGAAAACAAAAAGTTGATTTATAGTTACCATTTAACATGAAAGCAGAAGTAGCATTTCTAAAAGCAAATACATTGTAACAATAATGATGTGCTTTATTTGGACTGATATCGATTTCAGTTGCAGATCCTTATGTTCAGACGAATTAATGCGAACGCAGTTAATTTTCATACACTATGCATCAACTTATTTGAAAAATTGTTATTAAATCTTTACAATGAGGAAAGTTTTATTCATCAGTAATTGATTAATAGCTCTGATGCCATTTTTAATATAAAAGATCTAATTGATTTTAATTAAATGTGTTTTTCTGTCAATGGAGTGTATTTTTTCCCTAAAAAACAGATTTTCAAGCGTAACTGGATTTCAAAATAATGATGAATTTGTATATTGTCCTCCTATTCTTTTTGGTCGAATAACTTATGTTAATCTAATTATATCAAATTTATTCAGCAGAAGCATATCCTTCGTAAATATTTAGAAAATATATGGAACGCCGTAACTGCCTGAAGTGGAGAATCTTCATTATATGCTGGTACTTTGTCATTATACGCTACTACTTTGTCATTCTATGCTACTACTTTGTCATTTTATCCTACTAATAGTCATTATATGCTACTACTTTGTCATTATATGCTACAATTTGGTCATTATATACTACTACTTTGTCATATAATGACAAAGTACCAGCATATAATGACAAAGTTCCAGGTAATAATGAATGTTCTCCACATAAAGCAGTTACGGCTTTCCATAAAAATGACCTTTTATGTGAATTTTTGTCTGTAAAACTATGCCCATACCCATGGGAAAAAATAGAAACTTTTGCATGTATTTGATAGGTAACAATTTTTGAAACCTGTCAACAAGCTGTTTTCGTTATCATGGGGAAAAAAGGAAGGGATGGGGTAAATATTTCTTTTTTTCATTGATTTCAATTGTTAAAAAGTTTTACAAAACTTAGAGGGTTTACCCCCTATGTTTTCCAAAACATGCTATATTTTTAAAAAAAATCACAAAAACATTGATATAAATAATCAAAAAAATATTTTGGCTATTTACAATTTGACTCGGAGGTACATGTAGTCAGTAGAACAATTTCTAATATTGTAAGTAGTTCTTTCGTAAATATACCTTCACTAGTATCATTGATATTGTCTTCGTATATAGCGGCTGTTTCGTGTGAGTTATCCATCATATCAGCCTTTGTACTTTCTAGAAAATAAAGAATACCATACCATATCAGGTAGAGGTAGTGATTGCATTAATGACAACAAAAAACAGTTGAATAGAACTCGAACTCTCTCTCTCTCTCTCTCTCCTCTCTCTCTCTCTCTCTCTCTACCAATAGTATCTTTAAAGATTATAATTAAGATGAGGGATGGGGTCAAATACATACTGAAATAATTCTTCTTTAATTTTGAGTAAACACAAATTCACGATTTCTGTTTTTAATGATACATGTATCTCATGAACATTTTCCAATGACAATTTTACATGTACCATAACTACCTACCGTATGACCCCTTTTCCACAGTGCACTGCACCCTACTTACCGAATCACCCATCCCCTCTTGATTCGCGCATGTTCTTTTTTTCCTTGAGCGGGAGGCACAAGTTTTCTGAATTTCTGAGTTATAATCATTTTATTTCAAATAAATATTTGCAGGCTATATTTAACTTTCACACACCGAGGACAATCGAATTCAGCTTTATCTCTGCGTGTTATCTCTGCGTGTAAAAAAATAATCAGAAAACAAATCATTATCTTTTTTATGTTAGAAATTTATTCTGTTATAGATTAATTAACAACTTCTATACAATCTCTTACTCGAGTACAGACATATTCTCTCTCTCTCTCTCTCTCTCTCTCTCTCTCTCTCTCTTTCGATTAAAGTGTCGAAGGACGAAAATATTTCCACAGATAGACCTATTTATCACTTAAATCTTGCAAAATGTACAATCGGATGTTTAAAGACAAATTCTCTCATGCTTGAAGATTGTATATTCATGTGAGGTTTTCGTCAAGAAAATATATCGTAAAAATTACGCAACAAAAAACAGGATCGGTTGTATAAATGTTAGTACTGAATCACTCACGTTATAGGCAAAGGGAGATAAGCCGCACTACTTGAAGAAGGACATGGAGATAACGAATAGTTTTCATTTTCAAAGTCCATAAAACAATACAAATTAGGAGCAAAAAGAGATTTACAAGTGTTACATGAATATAACAGGCACGTAGCATCGTTTTTGAAAACGGGAGGAGGGCAGCCAGAAATTTTTTTTTACTCACCTGGAAAAGTTGACGAGCCCCCCCAAAAAAAACATTGCCAAAACTCGAAATTCCTATTTCGTGGGGGTGGGGGTAGCGGCCAATTTTTTTTCCAGGTGCCGAGTTCTTTCAGTACCGTTTTTTTTTTTTTGCATACAATGCTACATTACCCTTACATCACTTTACCATAGTAAAAGCTTGGGGCCGACCAGCTTTTCAATAAACAATTTCAATAGTAAAAGTAATGTTGGGAAATAAAAGTGCCCCCCCCCCCCTGTTGCTACATGTACGTAACTGTATAAATCTGAAAGAATCTATATCCCGCATTTTAATTTTAAAGCATTATTATGTCAATGGAACATAATTATCAATAATATATCGATGTTTTACCACTCGCGAATTGTTCACTCATATGAAGACGCCACCAGTTGCCATGAAGAGCAATTCTGGTTAAAATCAGATTTATTTTTCGCCACGAAATTCTGATAGTCGCAAGGTGTAAAGCAACTATAAGAATTTTGGAGCTTAATAAAGATCTGAAATAAACATTGAACTCAACTCGTTAAAAATACCAAGGTTAGATATATTTGCATTTAGTAAACATGATGGCAGATCAGTCTGCAATTAAAGAATGTGCATCACATGTGATCCAAGAAAAAGGGGGGGTACCAACCATGATTCAATAATGCTGAAAATCCTATCGTAAAGGTGGATTAATGATTTCAAGCGACTTGTCAGAAGGGAAATTTTCAGTGCTAATTACTACCAAAAAGAATCGTGGCTCCTTTGAATGTTTTTGCATATCCTGACGTTCTTTTTCTTTTTTTTTTTTTTTTTTTTTTTGTTTGTTATTTAAGTTGAAAAAAAAAATATGTACATGTATGCATATCTATTTTAAAAAATAAAAGCCGAAACTGAAAATTGTGTTTTGTTAATTTATATACATGGTATCAACAAACTTCAAAATAAGATAGCCGTCTTTATCATAAAAACCATCATAATAATGCACGAACAATTTCGTATGCAGTTAATTCATACATGTATAATGAATGTCTTCGTGTTAATTTTTTATTTACAAACTTAGACTGTATACACCCAAAAAAAAATTAAATAAAAGAAAGATATATCGTTCATTCAGAATTTTAAGATTTAATCGTGATAAAAAAAATGGAATAATGGACTTCAAGCTAAAAATTATGTTCCATTGACTTTCTTGATGAATCGTTTTCTCAGAAAAACTAGCAAAATCAATGACCAACAAAATTTCCAGTAAAGACAAATAATTTTAAATTCAGCGAAATTTTAACTCTCTCCGCATTTAAAGAATAGCTCACAAAGGAAACAAAAGAGTAAGCTATATCTTTTTCCAGTTCCAAATTTATTCTTCTTTTACGCTGTATCGGGAATAAAACGTTCAAAATCCGATAACGTCAAGTTGACGTCATAACGTCATTGCGATATTTTCTTACGAAAACTACCTATATTTAAAGAGCTCTCTCGAAGAAATGGTTTGAGATAATAACAAAAATTAAAATGATTTAGGAAGTGTTCACCCTAGACATGTTTCAAGAACAATTTAATTAGAATTTGGGACTGGGCGGATTTTTGCTCATACCGTACTTTCTTCTTTGCATTAAAATCCTAAATGTAATTTCAGGCTTATTAAAGTAGCTCAGATGAAATGATTTCCGTATAAAACCAAAAATGCCCAGGACATTGTTTTATATGACCTTTAAGTACGAAGAAACTGCGTGTAGCACAAGTCAGTCAGTGCAGCAAAATCAGCATTTAATTCAGACCACGTATTATTACCTCACCCTTGGCATAAAGCGGACCCAGAACGAATACTGATGGCTAATCCCAATTTCAGAAGCACAAATTTCAGAAGGATATAGATAAATTAAAATCACCATAGAGTCTGAAGTCGGAAATAAACGTACATTTACTTCAGGCTTAGGGTGAATGACATGGTTTTGTCACATATATTGAATGCATATATACATACATAATACATTTCTTTTTTGCTTTTATCTAAGTTTGATCTAAATCAGTTGACAAATATATATGAATATTTTTTTCTGATAATGTACGTTATTTTGTTTTTCTTAGTCTCGATCCAAATTATATTATCAACCAATCGTACGTGCACCATTTATTAACTTATTAAACTATTTCTCTTTTAATCGTTACTGTCTATATTTTTAACAACCAGTTATAAAAATATGTATGTTGACAATACCTGACAATTTTTCTATTTAAAAAATTATTTTTGTCGATTTTAAATATTGCCTAAATCATAGTGTTAAATTCTGATATTATTATTAAAGTCCCCCACATGTCGCAGGATTATTCTTGTGCATACTTCCGATCGCAACGAAACAAATATTAACCATTTTAACTACGGTATATCGTAATTGGAATATATAAGGGGAAAAGCTAATACAAAGTCAGAAACAACGGGGTCCGATTCACGCTTGAGTGAAAGCGAACCCCGAGCGAACCCGGGGCGCACCCAGATTTTTAAAAATGCAGACCCGAGCGAACACAAATGAATCCAGGGTTCGCTTTTGGTTACACTTTTGTGTTAGGTGTGAATGGTTGGTACTATAATAATTATATGGATAGTGTTTTGTGTGTTTCTTATATATGTTTAAATAGTATTGGTTTTTGGCGTCGACAACCTTTAAAAGCCTCCGTATTTAAACTGCCTTTACTGCCTTTACAAAAGTCTATGATAGTTATAATAAATATTCTAAAGTGATTCTCCAATTATATTGTAGGCGACTTGCTAGCTCAGTCGGCTCCATCAGGGATCATAAAGTTGTATGCTTGAATCACAAGTTCCTTCGCAAATGAAATGAAAGTTGAAAAGTCCTTTGAAAAAATTTTAGAAAACGTACGGCCTCATGCGTCCTCAGGGGCACGGAGATGATAAGTAAGTAAGTAATGTCAAGGTAGCTGTTTACACTATAAAGAACCTTCACAGTTTAATGATTCAAAGTAAAGGTTAATATCTGAAGCCTTCCACCTGTGTTATGTGACGTCTGCATATAAGTAAGAAATTCTCAAACGAGACATAAAACAACATATAATCAATTAATAATCATATATATATATATATATATAGAGAGAGAGAGAGAGAGAGAGAGAGAGAGAGAGAGAGAGAGAGAAAATCACCATCTTCATATATCACAGAGTCTCTATGGCCAATGGTAGGTGGCTTGGTTGTGTCTGAAATAAGATGAAAACTCGTCTAATTATTAGCGATCGGACCTTTTAATACATACATTATGCAATATTTTAATTACACTTCTTTAATTTAATGCAAATTCATTCCTTCTAGTTAAACAGGTAGAGATTGTTCTTAATGGAAGTTCTTTTTCTCTTAAAAGACCCTAACCTTGTGGTGTCAATTAATAGAGATAAATGATATACAACTGTATACTGAAATTCAAAAGAAACGAAACACCCTAATTTAGGGGGATAATTATATACTGGTTAAAACTATGTACTAAAAATGTTCGGATATAGTAGTGTTGTAACTTTTGGACTTCCGGTCAAGGAACTGTCACTCATGCTTTTGAAACACATGAGCCTCAAAAAGTCGTTATGTAGTGTATATTTGCATCTGCATCTCTCCTTTTTCTTTATTTTAAGAATTACCAGCATTAGCGATGAAAATGCGTGCTTTCAGTCATTTTGAGGAAATATAGGTATCACATCCGGAAAAGAAAGAAGGAATTTTTCTCGGAATGCTAGTACAATACTTATGATTAAGAACCACAAAACATTGAAAACTCAAATAGTGTCAAATATTTTATTAAAATGCAATTTTTTTATTTCTTTTACGAGGGCTAAAAATATACTTCCTGTAATGGAATGAAAACCAATCAACCGTAAAATAATGGATTTTGCAAAGTTTAAAGATGCCCCAACTTTTTTTGCAAGATAGGTATAACCTGGATATTACCACCACCCCCCCCCCTAAAATTAAGGTGTCGTGTTTTTTTTTAGTTTTAGTATATATTTATTTTGACTGAAATAGAAGCAACATATCTTGCGTTTGAGAAGGTGATATTTTCGTTCCTAGCATTAATTAATACTGCATGACAGTCTAAAATGGTTTGATTTATGATTGATTGATTTTATATTGTTTAACGCCGAGTCGGCAATATTTCAGCCATATTTCGGCGAGAGTTTGATATATGAATTATATGTATTATATTTTAAACTAATTGCTTTCATTCTTTAAACTCATTTCTTTTCCATGCACTATCCTAAATGTATCTTCAACTTGTCATGATTGTGTTTGTAGGTATTTGTTCTGTTACTTTTTAATAGAGCATTATTAAGTTATGATTAATCGCTGAGAATCAAAATTAATGAAAATGTTGGAAAACTCTTTGTCAGTCAATAGTTAAAATAAACGACCTTTATATTTTTCAGAGGAGAAAATATCAGTTATATTGATTGTTCCTCTAAAAAGAGAGTACATTGTTTTTCTTTACTGAATTGAATAATATTAGAATATTGGAAATACAAATATATATCAAGTAACGTTATAATTTATATATTACCTGCATCAGATTGCTTTAAGTGTTCAAGATCCGTTGGTAAACTGATGACATTCTTCTTATTCATCTCTTTCAAATGCAAAGAAAAATATATTTTCAAGTAGTAAGGGAAATAAACAAAATAAATATTGCGTCAACTCCTCATTATTATCGGCCGCAGCAGCGGCCGATCTATTTGTGGTTGTGTTAGAAAGTGCACATGGGGAAATGAGAAGTTATTTTTCATTACTTCAGTAAAATAATTCTTGATTGATAAAAAGTAAAAATCATGAGTAAAATATTTTTTAAAAATTTGCTTTACTATTATCATTAATTGTTGTTATTATATATTAATTTCATTATCATTTCTCGTCAGAAAATTGATAATTTATGGTTAGATAAATAGAGTGTACAATAGATACTCCCCGGTCTGGGAGTGTGTAAGATATAAAAGGAAGTCGCCATGATTTTCCGGAAAATGTTGACGTGATAAAATTGCATAGTGAATATTCAACTCAGTTAAATATTGTTTTGGATATGCTCTAAAGCTGCAAATGATGCAAAGATATTTTCCCTACATTTTCACCGCGGCTTGCAGCAGAGCCTACTATGCATAAGCCATGGGCATTATCACGTGACAAAGATCCAGGGTATCAGCACGAGGTTTATCTTGAGAGGGCTACATCATCATTTTCAATAAATTCTCGTTTATGAGCAAATGCGGTAAAATGTCTATTTATTAATTTTTTTTAAAAATTTACTTTGCTTTGAAGATAGGCTGAAAAAAAAAGATTCAATCATTTCTCCTTTGAATATCTTGACGTGCTTTCCTTGCATGTGAAAGAATTTTTTTACGGCTAAATTTTGTTTGCGGCCGAATTGATGCTTTGCATCAATTTAACTTGTTATTATTTTATTTTATTTTTTAAGTAGATTATGTTAACAAAAATTATGACTGCATAAGGAATTTAAACTCCATGACAAATATATTTTTAACAAGCACTTCACAACTACACATCTAGCTTTAAACGCCAGTTTATTTGCATTCATGTATCTTTAAGAGACTGTTGAAAAAGTACAATTATGAATTATAAGTGAATTTCTTAGTTATTGAATTCTTTCATAGTTCTACTTGTTCTGAGAAAAACAAGTTCCTTTTCCTGCTTAAATATTTTTAACCTAAGATCTCGAAAATGAAAAACAAAACAGAAATAAAATCAATAAAGAAAAGCAATAATAATAATAATAATAATAATAATAATGAATGTAATAATATTAATAATAATAATAATCCAATACCATTGAAATAAAAGGTTTTTTAAACGAATACTTTAATCTAAAAAAAATAATTAGCAACAACCAATATATGAATGGTGTCCTTGTATCGTGATCCAGTTTTTTTTTTTTTTTAAATATGCTGAAATGGTTCAGTTTGCCAGAAAAAATCAGAGTAACAAGGCAATAAATGCATTTGGTTGGGTTGTAATATAGACAAGGTTTCCATTTGTATAAATAGGCTATTTAATTACTCAGCTGAATATTACATACCGTAATGGTATCATTAGCATTACACATATAAGAGTCCTTTCCAAACACAACTTTTACTTAGAAAGAATCAATATTATCAATATATTGTTTCCAGTGCAAATACTTGCTTACAGTGTATTAGCAAAATGAATGGAAATAAATGTACATCTATGTTAATATAGTTAAAAAAATGTTTAAAAAAGAACAAAAAATTCCCTAGCAATCCATCTCAAGAAAATAAATTCATTTGAAGAAGGAAAATTATGAAGCTCTTTAAATTCACTGAAAAGTGATACCAATGCAGAGTAATATGTACATGTGTACATGTACAGGTGTTAATATAAATAACTAAATGTTGTTGGAAGTAAAAAATACCTAATTTATTTCCATGGCCAGGAACGATGAAGCTCTCTGTATTTGCGTGACATTCTATCCCTCTCGTAGATTCGATGTTCAATATCTCCTTACGTGTTTTTCCTTTCAATCTATTAAGAAGTGTCGTTTTTCCTACTCCATATTCACCAACAATGATTAATTGGGAAATTGGGCAAACGGTTACGTATCCTTCCTCGAGGTATTTCTTGAATCTTTCAATAAAGTCTTTATCCACTCCTGTTAATTCATCTTTTGATCCTGTTAATTCATCTTTTGAGAGAAAAAAATGAATAATTCGTATTTTTCAAATTGTCAATTATAATGTTTTTTAACAAAATGCCCAGAAAAAATGACCTATATAAAAAATCTTTTCGACTGAACACTTGCATTTTTATTTTGTAAATAGCCATATTACAACCTAGGAAAATATATCTTGATATACTACTTGCTCATACAATATGACGTAATTGTAAGCTATACAGCTTTTAGAGTTAAAATGACGTAAATAACGAAGTATTTGTCAATAGGTTAGATACCTAAGTCATGACACCAAACCGTTGATCCTATATTTGCCAAGTGAAAAAAAAACTGAACGTGTACTCATGAAAACAGATGAAATAGAAGTCAAATAGAATAAACATGCACCGTAAATATCATTTTTGATTCATAGAGATTTAAGAATCAGATGGGTGACATATTTTCATCGCATTTCTTATAGCATGCTTAATGAAGACAAGCATTATTTTGGAATCCCCTTCAGCCTATTCTCTGTCGTTCTTAACAACAAGGTTGGAAAGGCTAAACACTACGGAGCACAGTTAAGGCTACAAAAAGGGGGTAGAGCCTATTTTGTATGGGAAAATTGAACTATGACATCATACAAAACAAACAATTTTTAAAAATGCAACGAAAATAGAAGATTGCTATTTAAACCCATAGGAAACCATCAAACTACATCAAAACTTAACTTTTACTTTAATTTTTATTCAAGCAAGCTGTTTTGTCGTTAGTAAAATTCCATTTAACAAGTCATAAACATGTCACTGATCGCACTTGTGGATGTGACATCATTTCGACGCAGTTTTTATGCAGTGAGAGGCAGATCAAGTAACATTTTCTCAAGGAAAAATGTAATCTATAATTAAATAAAATTTTTATTATATTAGTTACAGATATTTTATAGGCGATTAACTTGGATTCAATGTCTTCTTCAAGACTTTATTAATATATTTCCGTTTATTTCCTATTCAATTGATACTGCCGTATACTGAGTAATCGCCAACGCTATTTTAAGTCGCCAAGCAAATATTTTTCAGGTGCCAATATTCTTGGTTTTGGGATCTCTGCAGTATTTGTAAATCTAAACTTGTATTATTTATTTTTCAAAAAAAACTAGATCTTGCAAAAACACAGGACTAAAACCTTTGATACTTTGAACAGTTTCTAGAGCAATGACACGCATTCCTATAGAATACACATATGGTAGTTTAGATTTATGGACTTCCAACTTTTAGAATCTTCGTAGATAAATCTTAATGCTTTTTCCTGAATTTTGTGTATTTTACAAATGATCTGCTCTGTGCAAAAATGCCATGCTAAAGGGCGATAACTGAAGTTTTACATGATGAAAAAATGATATCTTATTAGTTTTCATAACTAAAAATGTTAAATGCTCTTCTTTTTGTTTAAAAAATATTATTGCGTTGTTGCCCTTTTGTCGCTCGGCGACTAAATTAGTCCCAAATTAGATCCCTGGTAGGCAGTAAAGAAACATTCCATCTCATTGAAATGGAAATAAAGGAGAAGAAAATTCAAACCTTATGATCGATTTTTTTCTCTATTTGTTTTTATTTAAAATGAAAATAATTATGTTTAACTGTGCTTAACAAGAACTTTATTTTGATTCAGCTTATTTCAAACATTATAATTACTGTAAATCTTGAAATTTTTACGTAGATTTTATTTTGCGAATCTGGGTCAAAATGCTGTTTATTAATGTTTACGTTTCAAAATTTTGCGAATGACCACTATTTTGTTTACAATTTCTTATTGTTGAATTATTTTTAAGAACAGATGATACTAACAATTTTTTTTCTTTGAAAAAGATTTTATATCATGTCACAAGAAGAAAAAATTCAAAGAACCATCCACTTTTCTAAACTTGTGACATGATATTAAACCTGTTTCAAAGAAAAAAATTGTTTGTATCATCTGTCCTTAAAAAAAAATATTTTAGTGTCATTAAATCGCAAAATTTGCTAAAAATCAATCGACAGCAAAAATTTCCAGATTAAAGGTATAAAGCATTAAATGAATCCATCCTTAGTAGAGAAATGAGGAATGAGTAAAACATACATTGAAAATTATAAATACATTATTGAAAACTTATGGCTGGACAGGAATCGAACCCTGGACCCCTGTATTTCTAGTCAGATGCTCTAACCATGTGCACTGAGGGGCAATTTCAAAAACTTGTATACTTCAGATTCAATAATCCAGGAGTGGAAAAAAAAATAGATTACAATTAAGATCAGTACGTACTGGTCCCTGCTGACAAAGCAGGTACATGTAACAACATTATTTTTTGTCTAAGGCTCATTATATACATTGTATTTTAAAATTTACAAGTGGTAATCCATTCATACTCATAGATCTTTTCTTAGAAAGAAATTCTTTAAAATCATACGTCAGTTTTGAATATTTTTAATATCCCGAAGAACCAAAATGAATTTGAACTACCATATATCCGTTTATATTAGATTCCGAAAATTTATATATCTCCCCACAAAAATGCATAGCGATTTCCAGTAAATGTTCAGCCATGCCTATATCTTTACTCCTCACTAAATATGAAAAGAATTGAAGGAGAGACTTCAAGAGTACTGTGCATCAAAATATTCAAGAAGTGGTGTAATTCGTTATGTATACTTAAAAATTCCAAGGAAATTTAGGACAACTTGAAATCACAAGATTTTATAAAATTCAACAGCTTAAAAACTTAAAACTTTTTAACTTAATACAATACTTTTCCCCGCGATTAATTAAAGTCTAGGATTCTTTATATTATTGACAGTTGCTTTTTCAATAAAAATAGAACTCGTAAATTGACTTACCTTGTCATAAGTCATTTGCAAAATCATTTTGTTAAAAATTTTCTGATTGTACACACAAGTACTATGAAGATGACATTAAAATGATGGTTGAGTTTCTGATTGGCAATATCTTTGTTGTTTTTGTAGACCAAGTCTTCCAACAATCTATTTGAATGTCATTTGATACCAATTGCGCCCCGTTATTACATGTAGCAGGCCTATTTTTGAATTCAAATGAAGCAGGATTTGACCAAAATCTTATGCGTGAAAAGAAGAAAATACTTGGTATGGCCTTCAACTCGATATTTTGTTAAGATAAATCTATGAAGTATTGTCAATTGACAATATAATTTCCTTTTTTATTTGATTCGATGCACCCTAGTGAGCTTGGGATAAAAGATACCTCAAAGTTTGACTCATCTAATTCATTTTTGGATATTTTACTTGAAAATAACGTTAATGGTAATTACATATATATAATCTAACACCTAAGCTCTATGATAAATGTTATGACTTTGACTTTTCAATCGTCAACTTCCCTTACCTATGCAGCAATATACATTCATCAACTGCATACGGAATTTATATCTCTAAGTAGATTCGATACGCAAGAGCATGTTCAACCTATGAACAATTTCTAAAACGAGGTAAATGATTGATAAGCAAGTTAATGAAACAAGAATATTAGCAGTCCAGTTTAAAATCATCGTTTCGTAAGTTCTATGATCGATACAATGACCTTGTCAGCGAAAACAATTTATCATGAAGTCAAATACTGAGAGACATTTTCCACACTAATTGTTAGTCCATTATTTATACACTGAATGTACGACTGATTATTCAGTTATTTTCAGATTATGACAAGGAGCACACTGCAGGTGTTACCTGTCGGCAGCGATGCTCACTCCTCCATAGCACCTGATCCCACGTCTGTTGTTTTGGAGGTCCGTGTTTTCTTTACTGTTCGTTATTCTATGCTCCATTTATATGTATCAGTTTAAAGGGGCTGGGTGGTTGTGACCATTTGTAGACTATTTTTATCTTCTTTAGCAGAAGAGCTCCATATAAAGCTTTACTAAAATGATCAAATTTTAAACTAAAATTGATGAAATTTTTCTTTGTCAAATGATAGTTGACAGCTTACGATATTATATCTAAAAATAAGTTATATCTGATGGTTAATCTGTTGACTCTTTTGTTTCCTTAGATTATAACAAAATATTACATGTGATAAAAAGTTGTCAATCATGGAAGAAAACTCTTTACACATGTTACACTATCAAATATACATTCTTGCATTGTTGACTTGCATTTTGACTGATGTAAATTGATGTTTACATACCGGCATATATATATATATATATATATATATATATATATATATATATATATATATATATATATATATATATATATATATATATATATATATATATATATATATATATATATATATATATATATATATATATATATATATATAGAAGGCGGGGACAAAAGTCTACTGTTCAATGGAAACAAGCACGTATCGTAGCATATGTACATGAATGTAACCATGCAAAAACGACATAAGTCTAGGGCAGTCTTAAGATACATTCATCACCCCGATTTCACCCTACCCGATCTCGAGGTGTAGGGTGGTTTCGCGCCGATTATGTGTTCGCGCCGCGAATGGTATCGCGCCGAGTGGTTTCGCCCCGTTTATCTACAGGTAAGATATGGGTAATATACAGAATGGCTTCCCCCCGATTACCTGTAATTACCTGGTATAACTCAGGTAGCCTTTAATTAATTTACCCCAAGCGTTAATGTCGTGTTATGTCGGATAATTATCCCATTTTGTATTAATACTTATAGTGAGGCCATTTTTAGCCAAATTATGACTATTTGAACAAATTTGATTTGAAATTCAAAAGAGGAATTCTTTAAGACTTAAAAAAAGAATTATCTAATTAGGTCTATTAATATTGAGAATTTTCATATTAAAAAAAATACTTAGTTTTTCCGCAATGAAGACAGCTGACCATGGCAAATTTTTGGGGTATAAAGTTTTTGGAAATACATGTAAAAAGAGCACGACATGTCTCTCATCCTTTTTTTATTAATCTGCTCATCAATAGTCATCAAACGATAATCAAACGACTACCCGATAAGCGGTTTCTTCAGTAAATACAGTGGCGCGAACCCACGTGGGGCGAATCCACTCGGCGCTAACAAGTGATAGGAGCGAAACCACTCGGCGCGAACACGTACACGTAATCGGAGCGAAACCACCCGCATTCGATCTCAAGAAAGGATTTGTCAAAGTCAAAAGACAGAGCTGCAATATGAATAGTAATATTATAATTAAGCGTGGTATGCTTAAACGTTATTGAATGAATTTCGGGAAATATGCCGGCTTGATTTCTTTGCGCGATAAAGCGGACTGAGACTACGAGTCTGCATTCCTGCAAAGACCAAGAGCGGGCATATATTCTCTCAAAATTTTTTTTTTAATTCATTCTTGCAAATCCTTTTTCGCTACTCATGCGAATGGACTTTTGTATGTTTAATCAACATTATTTACAAATATTTGTGAATATTTGTCATCGTGAATATTTGTCAAGATTACATCTACCTGATGTCATTGACAATGAAAAGACGCAGAATTTGGTTATGTAAAAGCCTGGTTTCTCTTTAAGTGATTTATTCAGTAGACTTCAAAATATAAATCAGTGTTAATTGTCATTAATCAGAAGTATCAAAATTACTTCCCTATTTATAATATTGAAACAGTGTCAAAATCGACTCAGTTTATATATAAAAACTATTTTTATGCTCCCGGATCGATAGATCCAATGCGTATATTGTTTTTGTCCTGTCTGTCTGTCTGTTTGTTTGTTTGTTTGTCTGTGTGTTTGTCCGCAAACTTTAACATTCGCCATAACTTTTGAACCGTGAAAGATGAAGATTTCATATTTGGTATGTATTTCACTAAATTAAAGTTTTTTCAAATGAAACCAAGGTCAAAGACCTTGACGGTGACCTATATGCTAAAAATAGCTTATTCGTACCTTCGCAATATTTTTTTTAACCATAAGAGATAGAGACTACATATTTATTGTACATACGCCACTAATCAAGTTCTTTCAAAAGACACTATGGTCAATGACCTTGACTGTTACCTGTATGCTAAAACAGCTTTTCCGAATTTTGTTACCGCCGTGCGCATAGTGTTTCACAAACACATCTTGTTTCTCTTATATAATCAGATTTTATCAAGCAAAGATAAACACAGTTATTGGGAATGACTCTTGAAATTTCGAAATTATAAATAGCTTTCATATGAAACCGTGTTTCCGGAATTATGCAGTTCCATTAATACGATTCTATGGCCATAATACATGGGCATTGATAAAAGGGCAGCGAAATGCATATATCTTTTATAATTCTTTTGTTAATCCCATGTTACTTTCGTGGATTTAGTATCAAGTGCATTTTGACCGAATTCATTTATTTTTTAAGAGTGACCGGGCATTTATTTATTTCGTAACTTATTATATCGAACAAGCTTATCACCAATTTAAAGATTTAACATAAGAAATCATAATTAGACAAATGTATATCTATCTAGTTAATTATTTTTTTATGACTTAAATGATTAATGTTTTCTACATGTAGTCCAAATTTGAAATGATATCATTAACATTATAAAAATAAATTTTAAGACAATTGAACATCTAACCTTGATTATCATTTCTTTGTAATCATGATAAGATAACAAAAACATAGCTGAAATGTGAACAAATTTTTTCTTAAAAATTTTTAAGGAAAAAGTACTGATGGTAAACTAATGATAAGCCGATGAAAAAAATTGCTTTATTAAGACCTTAAGGTCAATGAAAAATAACGAAAAGGTCACTTAAAGGTGACTGGAAGGTCAGTAAATGACGATTGAAATGTACTGACATGCGAAAGAATGTCGACGTAAAGGTCACTGAAAGAAAACTGAAATGTGACAAATGAGTGATGATTGAAATATATCTTAAATGAGACTAAAAGGTAACTGAAAGGTCATTGAAATGAACCTGTCATTCACTGGATGCATGGCTACTGAAATGTCACTGAAAGCCGTCTTTTATTTTAAATGAAAGGTGTTTCTGTGGTTTTATCGTGTGATTTTATCCGTAGTGACACTGGGCATCGCTTTATAAGGCCTAACAGAAAAATCCTGTCCATAAATATGTTAATGGTTTACCTATTTCTCTTTTTAGAAGTCTCACTCGGGTCCAAGAAATCCAAAAAGCAATTACTAAACCAATAAAAATCATTGGTGTTAAAATAGCTATAGCTATAGTTTGCTGCTCAACTTTGTGGAGATAATTCGTTTTACCAGTCGCATTTTCCGTCGTGTTCACTGTTACAATAGTGGTTGCTTCAATAAACCTAAAGAAAAAAAATAAAAAGTGTGATATGTTTTATTTGACATTTACTCAGAGGATGAAATCACTAATTTATACAAATGGACAAGTAATATTAAACAGTATTTAACGCTTATTGCATATTATTACACAATACCGATGCTTTATTATTTATTGCATCTAATTGGAAGGGGTTTCTTATACTTTAACGATTTTGGATCCTAATATTTAAGAGTCATTCTCTATAAAGACATGAACTCTTATATAGGAGCAATGGCACGCATAGTATCAGAATATCTTTAAACTAACTATGATAAAAGCCTTTTATACATTAAACAGACAATTTAGTTGCGTATTGATTGAGTTTGATCATGTAACGCCTATCATTAGTGAAATTAAACGTTGTTAAGCATTTTTCAGCATTTTAGATGTATTCCAAATGTGTCCATTGTTACCGCTTACTAAGATATATATTCTAAACAGTTCCTATATAGCATAAGTAGCGACAAAGTGTCATGTTTTTGAGAGATGGTTATGTATATTTTTTTTAGTCTTTAATAAGAATTCAATAAAAATTCAAAATAGCTGAAAATGTAAAATTTTCAAACTTTTTTGGCTGTTGCCATGGAAACCAAGTGACATTACAAACTTTGCGAAGTTATTCCTCCAATATATTTATCCAAATAAATCATGGTCATTTGAAATTATGAATAAGATCCAGATGCAGACAAATTTTATAAATAAAGATCCAGACAAAACATCTGCTCAAAGCTCAACGTCCTTAAGGTCGAGATCTAGTAAATGAAAGGTGTCTACAGTTTCATCAAATTTGAAAAATGAATCATACAAAGAAATGTATCCTACAAAATGGTAATGTATGTATGTTTTTATGCCTTTTCTTAAAAATGACATCAAATTTATATATAGGCATCGAGATTACTTTTCATATAATTTAAAAAAGAACTCCATTAAAAAATATTGTATTTTCTACATAAAAAGCCGTCAAGTACTGGAAAAGAAAGTTGAAATTGATTATGACGTCATAATGAATTTCTAGCACAAAAGTTACTCTGAAGACATTCACTAGATTCGGCCTTAAAAGAAAACTTTTTTTATTTACATGTAAGAAAAGTCATAAAATACTTTTTATTTATTAGAAACATAATGGTTTGTATTACTTTTAACGCATTTTATCCAGCTTATAACATCTGGTCATTTTTTTTCCAATTACCTAATAGGACAACTTGGGTCCGCTTCATAACAGTTGTTTTGCTCATTTATTTTGGTGCAGTATGGAACTGTAAAATGGAAAAAGTAATTAAGATAAGCTGTCACAGAGAATTATAACATATTACATTCCTATAGCTTCCTATAATGCAAAATCAGAAACGTTACATGTTTCTTTTAATTTCTGATTGTAAAGGGATTTTACATTGTGTTTTTCTCCTATGCTTTTTTCTTTTGGAGCAATTACATTCATTTTCAGAACTTAATTTCTCTGTATGACCTTCCAGAAGAGAATGTAAAGAAATTTAAATGTACTAGACATATCCTTTTGAATAAGTAATATGCGTGGCATATATACATTATAATACTTACAATTGAATATATATTTGGGAAAATAGGTAACATTTGGACATCCAACGGTAAAGTGAGTACATGGATGGTTGTTTAAATGTTGATTTTCGAGAACCATGCAGTTACCTGTAAATGTTTATATATTCTTGAAAATGTTTTAAATGGGAGATTTATATAATGTAATTAATATGCAATTATAAACTGGAAGAGTTTTAAACTATTGATTTAATCACCCTCTCCAATTCAATCAACCGCAGTGTAATATTGGAGCATTTCTTTCGTATTCCAATTGAATATTTTAAAACAAAGTATAGATATACGCTTTATTACTCATAATATATGTGAAACAAAAGTATACTATAAATCATTTTTTCTTCGCGAGAACTTTATTTTTGCGCAATAACGGGAAATGTTTTGCTTCCGAAAATTTCATCATCGCGTTCTAGGGGTGATAAAATTTCTGTATTTACAAACCCCAATTTAGATCGAAATAAAATTTGGCACACAAAGAACCATGCACAAGTTCTATAAATAGCATATATAATAGAATGTTTTGCTGTACATGCATGTTTGTGAAGTCACAATGTGAAAATGACTTTGTATGTAGATCACTTGTGACAGAAAAATATTGAATCAGTCGTACCTTAGCAACGAATGGCTGTAAAGTTATACAAATATCTTTGAAATTCATTTGCAGTAGTATTTAATAATTTGTACACGGTTAATGTATACACGTGACTTGCTAGAAGTTAAGTCATTAAAAGGATTTATTGTTTTAGTGAAGAAGAGATGTTTCAAAATTATGTTTGTTCTGTTGCCTGAAGAAAGCAAGCTGGGGAAGAGATGTGTCCTTTGCTAAGCAATTTCATATAAAAGATGGCCAACTTACAGTAAGAAAAATATTTGAATATCTTAACAATAGTATAATTATTGAATCCCTGACATAGTGTTTACTTAATTTTGTCTTTGTCGAATCGGAAATAGGCATATGCCATTTTCGATATCATTATCTACGATACATCAGCTCTAGGGTATACTCGTCACATTCGTTACACCTGACTGCTTTATTGTCGGCGTGGAATGGTGACCCGTGTTCGTCCTCTCACATTTCAGGATTGCGAAAGTTTATTAATTTTTTTGCTCGTACAAATATTTCTGTTGTGGACCCCCCATCCCTCAGGCACGTAGCAACACGCAGGCACGTGGAGGGATGCCCTCCCACTTTTTTCCTTACATTACTTTTACTATTGGAAATGTTCATTGAAAGGCTGGTTGACCTCCCCCCCCCCCCCCCCCAAACACACACACTTTATACCAAAGGAAGTTCATTATTAGGGAAATGAAATAATGAATGGAAAAAAAAATAGTGAAAAAGTTTGCATTGAAAAAAGTTAGCCTTTCTATTTTTTTAATTATTTATTTATTTATTTTTTTTTTTTTTTTGCTTGTCAACTTTTTTCAGGTAAGTAAAAAAAAATTCTCTAGACGCCCCCTCCCCCCTTCCAAAACGATTCTACATGGCTGTCCCTGGGAAAAACTTTCTGAATCCGCGCCTGTAGCCATTTATATATCGCCATCAAGTTTGTTGGGTCATTTAATCATATAGGGTATAGGGCTTTATTCACCCCACGTTTCCAACAATCTTTGATGCTCTGGCATACCCAACAAACAAGTAATCATCATAACCGTTAAAATTCCAAGTTTCTTGTAGTTATCATATTTTCAGCTTTTTTCCTCAAACCCAATGGTGTATGCAGTTGAATGTTATTTATGTAACCTTTACATATAGCCATGCTTTCCAGCAGCGGGACATGTACATGAATTTAATTTATTTTTTATTTGAGGTACAAACAATATAAACTTTTTATATAAAACGTGTTCTTTTTCCATTGCTCTGATGAGTATCATACTACTTTAAATGAATGCATGATGTTTTGTGCAACATCTTCATAATTTACTATAGTAAAATAATTTAACATCCCCCTCCTCCTGCTTATACGTTCTATAGATATTGATGGCATTAGTCAGGCAAGCTTTTTGAAAAGCTGTTTCTTGTTCTCCATAATGTCATTGTATACATGTACCGTAAACATGCATCGTTCACCGCAAAAACAACAATGATCTATTCCACTATTCCAGCACTGTATTGGAATATACAAGGGGTTTTACTGGTGGCGAGATTAAACCGAGGTCCGCAACACGCATGAGTGCGTAGATCGATACCAGAAAGCGAACGCCGAGTTCGTTCTACATGTAGCAGACCCAGAGCTAATACTGAGCGAACGTAAAGTGAACCCGGAGTGAACCTAAGGCGCACCCAAAATTTTTTAAAACGAACCCCAAGCGGACCCTGAGCGAATCCGGGGTCCGCTTTGGGTTTGATCTGGTGTAAGGTTGTGTTCGGTCGGTACCGTATCAGATGCATGTTAACAAAAGACTAAAGGACAATATGAAAATCATCTAACCTTCTGTATTCAATAATACAGAAGTGAAACAAGAGGCCCATAGGCCACATCGCTCACCTTTGAAACTTTGGCCGTGCTGTTCTTTAACAGATCCCCCCCCCTTTGTAATACAATTTGTAACAATGCCCTACTCCCAGGGGTCATGATTTGGAAATTTTAGAATCTACACTACTCCAAGATGTCTTTCATATAAGTTTCAGCTTTTCTTGCCCAGTTGTTCTTGAGCAAAAGATTTTTAAATTTTTCTCCTAGATATTTCTTTCCCTATTAATGCCCCGCCCTACCCCGGGGGTCATGATTTGAACAATTAGAATCTACACTTCACCAGAATGCTTCTTCATAAGTCTCATCTTTTCTGGCCCAGAGGTTCTTTAGAAGAAGATTTTAAAAGTTTTTCCCTATATATTCCTATGTACAACTTGGATTCCCTATTGTACTATGTGGCCCCGCCCTACCCGCAGGGGACATGATTTAACAATGAGAATCTACATAATTATAGGATCCTTCCACATAAGTTTCAACTTTTCTGGTTCAGTTGTTGTTCAGGAGATTTCTTAAAAGGATGTTTCCTAAATATTTCTACGTAAAACTTGGCTACACTACTGTGGACCCGCCCTACTCCCGGGGGTCATGATTTGAATAGTTCTAAAGAATCCATACTACCCCAGGATGCTTCCACATAAGTCTCAGCTTTTCTGGTAAAGTGGTTCTTGAGAAGATTTTTTAATGACCCAACCCTATTTTTGCATTTTCTTGATTATCTCCCGTTGGAAGGAGACTTGGCCCTTCATTTTAACAATTGAAATTTCCATTACGAAGTTTGGTTAAAATTGACCCAGGGGTTCTTGAGAAGAAATTGAAAATATGAAAACTTAACAGACGAACGGACTGACGGACAGCTAGACAAACGGACGGACTGAGGGACGACAGACAACGGGTGATCAGAAAAGCTCAGCTCACTTGTGCTTTCAGCTCAGGTGAGCTAAAAAGAATTAGATAGATTACATGATCAGTACCTATTAGTCCTTGTTGACAAAGCAGGTAACAACATAATCTTTGTTTGTAAGGTTCATTATACGCAAGTGAGTTAAGGCTATTTATAGAGGTTTCTATGCTAAAAATCTTAGTAAAACACATAATGGCTATTGCTACCACGCAGAAAAGTTAAGACTTGTTTTCTAAAACATTCTTGGTACCCACGATATGCGATAGCCAGTTTGCATTATGCCGACAATTTCTGACGTCATCGACCCTTACTACACAAGTTAACAAGAAATATCAACAATATTGCTTTGGCGCAAGGGCATAGTTCACTTTGTTTTACAGATACAAGGTATGAATAGACGCAAAATATTCCAAGGATTTAAGATATTGCTGCACAAATGTCGACACTGCAATTGTATAGTTACAATTTTAGATTTTTATGGTGAAACAAGGTAAAAATTCACAGTCCAGTGTATTGAAAAAAATCAAGAGTACTGTGCAACAATGTATTTAAAAAGTGGTGTGAATCAGATGAGGATACCTAAAATTTCAAAGAACTTTTGGACAGTTTGAAATCACAAAAATTTTCCAAAATCAACAGCTTAAAAACCTACAACTTTTCAACTTTAAACACAAACATTCCTTATGGTGAAGTAGAGTCTAGGCATTTAAATATCAATGACAGCTGTTTTTTTTTCCAATAACACTGGAACTCGTAAATTTTCTTACCTGGTCATTGGTCATTTTCAAAATTATTTTGTGAAAAAAAACATTCTGATTGCTCACACAAGTACTCTAAAGTTGACATCAAAAAGATGGTTGAGTTTCTGAATGACAACATCTATGTGGTCGTTGGAGACCAGGTCTTCCAACAATCTATTGGAATCCCCATGGGTACCAATTGCGCTATGTTATTAGCTGACCTATTTTTGTATTAATATGAAGCAAAATTAATGCAAAATCTTATGTGTGATAGGAAAAAAAACACTTGATGTGGCCTTCAACTCGACAAGTAGATATATCGAAAACGTACAACCATATTGACAATGGTACTGTCCATTCCTATGTGGATGCGATATATCCTTTTGAGCTTGACATAAAAGATACCACATAGTCTGACATATCTTTTTCGTATTAAGATATTTTACTTGAAAAAGACATTCATGGTAAATCTAACAACCAAGCTCTGATAAATTTAATGACTTTATCTTTTCTATCGTCAACTTCCCTTTCTTAGGCAGCGATATACCTTCATTGCCTGTGTACAGAGTTTTTATATCTCAATTAATTCGATAGGTAAGAGCATGTTCTACGTATGAATTATTTCTAAAACGAGGTAAATTATTGACAAAAAGTTGATGAAACAAGAATATAGCAGTCTCGTTCAAATTCATCATTTCGTAAGTTCTATGGTCGATACAATGACCTCATCAGCATTTACAATTTATCTTTGATTAAATGCTGAATGACGTTTTCCATACTACAGTTAATTCTCGATAAACCGCCACCTTTTGTAATTTAGAAATCATGGCGGTATAACGAATTTGGCGATCAATTGAATTTTCCATCTTTTAGGAAATAAGACGTAGAGTTACCGTTCTTAGAAATACTATTTAGCGTTTCTATTCTGATTATTACATGTACGTGTATATATAAACATATTTCTAAATTTGAAAATATTTAAATTTTTTATGTACAAATTCGCTAAAGCAAAATATTCAGCTATGAAATAAAGACAAGTACATGTGTATGCATATAAATCTGCATGTCTGACATTGAAAAAAAAAATGCTAGGTAGATCGTCGTAATATATTGCCTATAGTACTTAAAATAAGTTCTTGAATAAATTCATTGTTTATGATATCATTGTTAATGAAACGTTAACAATTTCTGACTTACAATTATATTTTAAACAAACTTTGCATTGTTTTTAAAAGCAGAGATCATCAAAATAATATCGTTATCGGCGTACTTTACAACGACCGCTTTCGTGGCGAAGCCTTGACTAAATTAGTCTCGTTCAACCAGACGCTCGGCTGTCTCCGTAAACTCCGACCAGCAGAGAGTCTGGTAAAGAAACACGTAAGCGTTTGTAACCGTCAGAGGGCGCTATCTTGTTTTCAATTTGAATATCCTTTTTGAAAACAAATGTTAAACGTGTTTCTTCTTCTGGATTGTGACTTTATATTAATAAACTAATCTTTAATTTGGGACTCCAAACGAGAAATAACAATATCAATCGAAGGAATGTGTATTACGCAGGTCGGGCTACACTACTTTCACTTTTGCTTTCGTACAGAATATTTGCATGACATAATGAAACACACTTACCTATAACTGTTGGGCATTACCGTAAATAATTCCTATCTAGCATCTTTAACTTTTAGACACATAATTTTCACATCTTTAAGTTATTTTTCTGCTGATTTATCATGTATTTATTTAAATCGTGTAGGTGTGTTCTTTTCAGCCAATCAAAAACTTTACCAGAATTTTGGTAAACCTCGTTTTGGCGTTACAAACGATAATGCGTATCTTTACCAGACCCTCTGGGTGGTCGGAGATTTACGGAGACAGCCGAGGGTCTGGTTGAACGAGACTATGACTAAATGCTTTTATTAAACAAAAAACAAAATTATTCTAACAGTTCATGTTTAAATTATTGTTTACATAATTGCATGTACCTCGACTGGCTTTGCATGCTACACAAAAGGGATAGGATTAGTGTCAACCAATTAGCCGCGCTTCACTGAGCACATGCACCTGTGGCGGTATTATCGAGATAATTGACACGTAAAAATGGACGTTTGTTGTGAAAACAGGGTGGCGGATGGCGGTATGCGAATTTGGCGGTATAAAGAGAATTTTATATAGCAGGAAAAACGTTCTTGGGAAATCATGGCGGTATTGCGAAAATGGCGATGAATCGAATGGCGATAATTCGAGAATTGACTGTAGTTGTTAGTCCATTATCTATACACTGAATTGACTACGGATTTTTCCGTTATTTCCTCATACTGACAAGGAGCACACGGCGGATATGACCTGTCAGCAGGGGATGCTCACCACCTAGCAACTTAAGTATATAATGAAGTCCTACTCCATCGTTAGCATTTTTATGTTTCTTTGTTGCCGGGAAGGTTTAAACTTTCCAGATGATAATTTCTTGGAAATATCCTAAAGGTATAACACCCGGGACTGCTGTTTATATTTTGAAGCTGTTTGATCCTGAGTACCATCAACTAACGAGTTCCCCCAAGACGATTTATTTCAACAATACCATTCAACCTGGAGAAAAAGGGCTTTACCGCTCCTCCCAAACATCTAACCAGCGCCATTGTCTTTTGCGTCCTTAGATCACAGCAGGACCAGCACGAATTTTCTCAATACTGGGATCCAGTCCACGGTGCTATAAGTTTGGGAAAATCTTCTTCCATGGCCACCTATTCACGTGTTCAGCTACACGTTCCGTGTGTTTCATGTGCGGAAAACTAGGTTACAATACGCAAGTATGTTTCTCTTCTGCAACCATCGCCCGTAGTGATTAGAGTGTCTGCACTAGACTCGCGAAGTAAGAAGTCAATCCCTACGTTGCGGTTAGAATCCTACTGTTGGACGTGGAGGTCGGTTTATCGAATGAGACCATATAAAACGAGGTTCCATGTTGCATTAAGTTTTGGCACGAAAAATCTCTCCCTGCTCAATGACCCTGAGTATGGGAAAAAATTTGCAGCTTTCCATCCGCAAGTGGTGGCGTCTCCATACGAGTGAAAAATTCTCGAGAGGGGCGTTAAACAGTATGCAATCAATTAATCTTTTAAAACCATACCTTATCGTTCCTCCCAAAGGAAAATATTTCCAGTGGCGTCCATTAATCATCCAACGATAAAAAATATTCAATTTAAAGGCTTCTGGACGTGCTGCTTAAAGACAAACCTGGGAAAAAACTGTCGGATCGTCTTACAACAAGTCAGTAACATGTGATTCTTCTGCAGGTATGTGTTTTTTCTCGGATTGTTATCAAATATAGTCCGATGAGTTTTGTTGTTGCGGAGACACAAAGGAAATGCATACTTTATCCATAGACTTGATCTGTGAGCAAACATCACAGGTATTCGAGAAGAATGATTGAATTTATCGATAGATTTCATTTGATGAAATCTTTTCCATTCCAAGACCTAGGTTATGAAGATATTTGTAATTTATTCAAATCAACAGGTCATACCATTTAACTCACTGCATTTTAGAATGAAAATAAGATCTTAAAGACAAAAATAAGTGAACAAATGACAAAATGTGAAAATCTTCATGCAGTAAAATCCACCCTCCATAATCGAATTTCAAAATTACAAAGCAACCAAAACCAAAGGAACAACGGAAAAGGAGAATTCAAAGCAGCTAAGTGCTAAGCGTGTTACCAAAAAGACATTTTCTTCCGCTACCAACAAAACCCAAGCGTTAATGTGTAACTGGTACTGGCAAAGCAGTGTTCTGAATTGAAATTCCCGGTAATTTCAGAGACGGGGACGTATCATTTTTCGAATAAAGAAGGAATTATCAAGATGTGATTTTGATAAAAACTATTTAAGCGACATGTTTTAGCGACTTTGAAACATAAACATAACTAATTGTAAGTACACTGAACATTGATTCAAACAATATTAATTATTCAAATTAATATGTAACCAAAAATACGTCAATTTGTCATTGAGGAATTTTACTCATGAGTTATTTTATCGTAAGCCTCTTTCATTCGGGCTCACATTGTGTAAAATATATATTACATTCATTATTGTTGAGCAGTCAGATCCTAGGCTTCAGATTGTTCGGTTGTTATTTTTGGATTCCCAGAATTCACCCTACCAACCTAAGTTTATAATGAAATAATATTCCATCGTTAACATTTTTATGTTTTATTGTTGCCGGAAAAAATGACACTTATTTTTCCCGGTGATACATTCATGAACAAACATCTATTCTCGTCCGTGAGAAAAGTTTTTTCGCCACCATTTAATTATTATTATTTTGTTTATTTTTTTGCAAAAAAAGTTATGCACACATAGTACATAATTTGTAAACAACTGTTCGTATGTAATACTGTACATATGTATCATTGACGATACTTAACGTCACAAAAAAAATAAGAATTTTAGGAGTATTTTACCTTCTTCAATCAAACCACTCGTTCTTTCATAGCAAAATTCTACCAACATAGAAAGATTTGCAAGGGGTAAACAGTGATACACATTTATGAACTCTGTTATTTCAGAACAATTAAGTCTGAGCGTGGCTCTCTCAACTTCAGAAAGGTTTCTGGGACAGCTGGTTACTGGAAAGATTGGAAAACCTTGTCGCAAGGTCATCTGAAATGAATAAAAGGATAACGTCAATAAACTCTTTTTTTTTTAAAGAAAACAAAAAAACTAGCACCCTTTTAACAAAGTAGATAATTCTTATATGATTATAATGATATAACGATAAACTCATTTAATTGCATATATTTAAGGAATTACTGACTGTCTAGTTAGGAAAGAATGTCAGGGCATCAACGATAGTGGAAAACATTGCAAAGCCCGTTATGCATAAATCATCCAATGATTCTCACTATCGTTGATGTCCCTGGAAAACTATACTAACTAGACAATTATTCCTTATATCCATTTTATTGTGAAATAAAATTTTAGATTTAAACTTTTAAAATGTAAACATAGATATAAACTAGAAATTTTATAGTTAACTATAGTTAAGTATAGTTTACTATATTTATCTATAGTAAATCAAAGTGTAAAAGTTTTTGCCAAAGTTTTTAAAAGTGTCAAAATTTTCGCCAAAACTTTTTAAAGTGTCAGAGTTTTCGTCAAAGTTTTTTCAAAATGTCAAAGTTTTAACCAAAGTTTTTCAAAGTGTTAAAGTTTTCACCAAAATTTTTCAAAGTGTCAAAGTTTTCGCCAAAGTTTTTCAAAGTGTCAAAGTTTTCGCCAAAACTTTTTAAAGTGTCAGAGTTTTCGTCAAAGTTTTTTCAAAATGTCAAAGTTTTCACCAAAGTTTTTCAAAATGTCAAAGTTTTCGCCAAAGTTTTTCAAAGTGTCAAATTTTTCGCCAAAGTTTTTAAAAATGTCAAATTTTTCGCCAAACTTTTTTAAAGTGTCAAAGTTTTCGATAAAGTTTTTTCAAAGTGTCAAAGATTTCGATTAAGTTTTTAAAAGTGCAAAAGTTTTCAATAGAGTTTTATAAAGTGTCAAAGTTTTCAATAAACTCTTTCAAGTAAACTCTTTCAAGTATCAAAGTTTTCGATAAAGTTTTTCAAAGTGTTAAAGTATTCAAATTTTTGATAAAGTTTTTCAAAGTGTCAAAATTTTCGATAAACTTTTACAAGTATCAAAGTTTTTGATAAAGTTTTTCAAAGTGTTAAAGTATCCAAGTTTTCGATAAAGTTTTTCAAAGTGTCAAATTTTTCGCCAAAGTTTTTCAAAGTGTCAAAGTTTTCGATAAAGTTTTTAAAATGTCAAAGTTTTCGATAAACTTTTTCAAAGTGTCAAAGCTTTCAATAAAGTTTTTCAAAGTGTGAAAGTTTTCTCCAAATTTTTTCAAAGCGTGAAAGTTTTCGTCAAAGTTTTTCAATGTGTCAAAGTTTTCGCTAGAGTTTTTCAAAGTGTCAAAGCTTTCGCCAAACTTTTTCAAAGTGTCACAGTTTTCGCCAAATTTTTTCAACGTTTCAAAGTTTTTCCAAAGTTTTTCAAAGTGTCAAAGTTTTCACCAAAGTTTTTCAAAGTGTCAAAGTGTCAAAGTTATAACTATAGTTAACTATAGTAAACTATAGTAAACTATAATAGTAAACTGTAGTATTTTATTGTTAGGGTATAACCTGTGATCGTCCTTTGAGGAGAGTTTCACGAAGATTGTCCAAGCCATCTTCGAGAAACCACCTGGACAAAAAAAAAAACATGCGTACAATTGCAATGTCATCCCCGACTTCGTTCGGGGCGACATAATTACATGAGGACTCCCATGCCAATTCCAACAGTCCTCGCCCACTGTCATCAAACTCAGTGGTAGCCGCACGAGATATATCTTTATATTTGGCCTCCATAGGGTCAGACACAGAGACAGATGCATACGAGATATGCATGCATATTAGGCCTCCTTTTCTCCTGACCTATCGACCTGCCTAATTTCCATTCCGGTAGAATTATCAAGAAATCAACTCCACTAACTTTCAAAGAATTATCACAGAGAAAAAAAACTAAGAAATTGAAGTATAAAAGAATTTTCCCCCGGCTTGGAAGGATGATGATAAAAGCGATATATAACGCGCGCAGTACAGTTAAGGCAACACATGAAAAAAATATGGTAATGAAGTCATAATGAGGTCTGACGTGATGACAGTTGCTCCGCCCTGATTGATCCATATAAGGAAATGGTGCTCAAAATAACTATTTACCGATATTGGCAACAATTTATAATAAACAACAATATCTTCATGTTTAAATAGAAAATAATTAGTGATTTTCTCGTTTATAAAATAGCATGTCTTTAAAATAGTTCTCTTTTTAATGTGTCGTTTGTCTGCATTCGGCTTCAGACAAGCGCTTGCACTCGGTGACACGGAATGTTGTTTACATCTAAAAACGTGGCGACATCAGCTGAGATTTGCAGTGGATTTAAATGCAATAACCACACAATCCTTACAGAAAATAGGGATAAAATAAGAGACAAGGCATTGCTTCTCCATTTTACAAGAATATGAGGACATTATTTTGGAAAATAGCAGAAAACTGAGACGATTTGCACCAGCTCTAGCCTAGATCAATCACTGCACTGTAATTCCAGGCCAGGTATGTACGCATATGTAGGTACATGTGTAGATCTACAATATGTAGACATGCTTTTGTTAACATAAAAAAACCGAGTGTGTTCATGTTCATTTAAATGTATTGGTACAGTCAGTGAAAAACTGTAATTATGCAGTGCCTTGTGCATAACAACCCCCCCCCCCTAATAAGTTGCACACTTTTTAGAATTATTAAGAATTTATTGCACTAAATATGTACTGAGTTCCTGTCAATTAGCTCATTTTTTTTGAGACAATATTTGTAATAATGGAGATCATCAGTAACACAAATTTAAACTAAATTGAATGAGATGTTTTCACTGTTTCAGTCAATGATTCACTAGTGACTAGGCCTAATCAAACAATGATGTATTTTGACATACAAATATGCTACACAATTTAAAAAAAAATATCCGTAACATTGTGTTGAAAACATAAAAGCCCCACTTCAGATCTATGGTTGTAATTTTCTAGAATTTCTAAATTAATGAAAAAAAATCATTTTTTGTTTAGATTACATGTACATTAAAAATATTTATATAATACTTTTATCATTGTAGCTGTCCAGAGTTTCAGGCTTAAAGAGTGAATAAATAAAAAATGCATCATTTCTCCACAGGGTATGTATACTTCTAAAGCATTTCACATTTTCAAAGTTTGCATGTGCTTTTAAATTACATATTGTTTTTTTTTTCATTTTGGTAAAGAAGAAACTTAGAATTTTTTTTATAGAAAATATTCTATCAATAACTATTGTAAATGTCAGAGGTTTCACTTTCCCAGAGAAGTTTTGTAACACATTTTTTTTCATTTATATCAATAACATAAATTCACTACAATAAACAATGTAGCATTATTTGTTTTGTCAAATGTAATGCCATTTTATCCTACAATGTATATAGTAATCTCATAGCATATAACTGCATATATATTGTGTTGTAGGCCTAGCTATTCCCAGATGTTGGACAAATGGATTCAATCAGGCAGCAAGTTAATCCATCATTTAAGGAAAATGGTATGCTCAATATAAGCTATAAACCATACCAAGTTTTGATAATAAAACTAACAGAAGAATTGAAAACATGTGTAGCGGACAGTATATAGGGAACTTATACTGCCTCGCCAGTGAGCTAGCTTTTCTGGTGATGCGGTAGAGTCTCCCTCTATTTCAGGCAAGTTAAGCAACGGCGAGCCTGTGTAACCTTTGGATGGGTGACCGCTTCACGTTACACATGTATGTTAATTCTATGTTAAATGTTTCCATGCATTTTTTTTTCATTTTTTAAACACAAATTACTTTCAATAATGGTATTTCCTGATTTTCTCCTATTTTCAGAATTCATTTTATCCACAAGAACATGAGGTGATAGAAATAATTTGCACCTGGCCAGCATTCCTACAGTCTGTCACTGGATTTGAAAAGAAATGTTTATTAAATAAATTTTCTAGATGAATAATAATTTGACTTTTTCATATATTTACTGTACAGGTGTTGAAAAGGCCATTAAGATATGAAAATCTTAACTTTCTTACTATTTTGTGTGGAGGGTACTAATGATCATCAAGATCTTATTTCCAGCATGTGCATTGTGCTCATTTATCTTTCATAATATTACCAAAAAAAGGAGACTAGAGATCCCCCTAATTGATTCAAAATAGGATAGGGGACCACCATTTGTTCTGAGGGAAGGGGGGGGGGGAGGAGGCGAGTTTTTCCAAGTCAGATTTTTTTTTTTCATTTTCATGTCAATGAAGGACAGATTAATATTTATTTCCAATCAATAAGATGAAGGACAGATTATTTATTTATTTTCCTCTTCATTAAAAATACTACATGCAAAAAAAATGTAAAAAAAAAACTCTGATTCGTGGGAGGGGGAGATCACTGATCTGCAAGTATTTATTTTTAAAATCTGCCAGTCCCTCACCCTCAAAATAAAATAGCTGTCCCCTTAACAAATACAGGAGTATACCCCATTTCTTTCTAATTAGTACCTTAAACTTATAACTTAGTTTATATCCCTTAATGAACAGTAAGCGGTCTGATTGAAAGCGATCGTAGAACATGACCTCGTATGCAGAAAGAAATAATATTAACACAAGTGTGTGTACCATAGGCGTCGGAAGCAAAATGAAAGGGGGCTGATTGAAAGGGGGGGCGGAAGCCAAAAGAAAAAAGCAAATTCCAATGCCTATATTATGTACAGTGTATATAGTTTGCAAATAAGTTGGGAGGCTAAGCCTCCCCCCCCCCCTCCCCGGTTCCGAGGCCTATGCGTACAATAGTGAGAGAGGGTAATAGATATCTAATTAATTATTAATGAAGTCTATATTTTAATTAACCATATGTGTTCTACATAAATATATCGGCAATATTTATACCTATTTGTTTGTAATACTACGTGTATATACACATCGTTGAGGAAATGCGGGAGTTTTGAAAGACATTAAATGTATACAACGTATGGAGAACGAATACACAGAAAAGAAAGAACTGTCAAGGATTTTTATGCATACCGTTTGATTTAGTAAAAAAAAAAGTCAAGTCCTGCCCGCATGAATATTTATTTTAAATTTACGAGATAAACAAACTATATCAAGTACTCCAGAGTTATCTCCCATGCTGGGTCAGTGATGCGTTTGAAAACTATAATAAGATTGACTCTTCCAAGATTTCATTTTTTAATCAAAAAGTGCAAGGGCAAGGCGACAATCTAAAAAGTAGGTTTTTATTTTAAATTATTTATTTTATTGTATAGTTTTCAAAAAGTGATGCTCATTTTTTTGTTATCCTTTAGTTAATTTATAATTCGTGATGAAATTAGGAAAATATCCTATTTTTCATACATTACTGTCTGTTTTAGCTGAATAACTTAATTATAGCGGAAAACTAACTGAATGAGCATCACTTTTGAGAAAGTATAGATACATAGAGACAACATAAAACATTGTGCAGTTAATTTTTTGTTTGTCTTGCCCTTGCACTTTTTGGTTAAATTTGACATTTCATTTTTTGACCTAAAATCGGAGCCCACGTGACTTCAGGGGGTCACATGATGTCAAAAAATACCGATGTGAAAAGCGATGGACATACTCTTCAAGATCACAAAAAGCTGTTTTAACTAGAGTGTCTTGCTAAAAAATAAAACTGTTAAACATTATATGTATCGGATTCCGTGACTTTTTATAGAAAATGTTGCCTTAACTGTACTGCGGCGGTCCCCCCAAAAAACAATATAAACACAAATATTTCCCTTTCTAAATTTTTTCTCTATGATAACCCTTTGAAAGTAAGCGGAGTTGATTTCCTGATAATTCTGCCGGAATGTAAATTAGGCAGGTCGATAGGTCAGAAGCTAAGGAGGCCTTGTATGCATGCAGATCTCGTGCGGATCTGTCTCTGAGTCTGACGCTAAGGAGGCCAAATATGCATGAAAATTTCGTGCTATTGCCGTTGTGTTTGACGTCAGTCGGCGAGGCCTATTAAAATCGGGATGGGACTCCTCGTGTAATTTAAACCTATGTCTGCATTTTTAAAAAAGTCTAAATCTACAATTTTCTTTCACAATGAAATGGAAATATAAGTAATCACTGCTTAGTTAGGAGGGTATGCCAGGGACATCAACAATAGTGGGAAACATGGGATAATTATAGCATAACGGGCGAAGCCCGTTATGCAAATTATCCCATGTTTCCCACTATTGTTGATGCCCTGGCATACCCTCCTAACTAGACAGTGATTCCTTAAATATTCGAGATCACAGCAAACACAGAGAACGAGCGCTATCCAAAACAGGATGTAGTTACGCTAATTTATATTAAAGGTTTATTTCACTTCTATATGTACAGTCGTTTGGCCAGTTCCGGATTTTGGCCAGTTCCGAATAATTAGTAATGTAAGGACTGATAATTAATAAATTCAACGGTGTAAAAATAGATTGTTTCTATGGTAAGAAGGCTTATTTATTAGTGTTTCAATTATGCGAAGTTTTGATTTTTTTACCCTCGGTTTGGTTTCGTTGTCGTACTCGAAGCAGTCGACATACTTTTACAACGCAACAAACGTGAATCACCGCGACGCGCAAGTCTGCAGAAAAACCTCTGTAGATTCATAAATTTTTCACATAAAACCACGTTCCAGGTATCAAAAGTAAGTTTGATATGTACTCTAACATATACTAAAAACTTGTCAAAAATAAATATTTAGAACACTGTAAGATACTAAAATATTTTCGTCTTCTTATTTTACCAGTTCCGGATACCCATTTTTAACACTATTATAAATTCACTCTTCGTTATTTTCTTCATTGTAAACCTGATTTATTATACCCCCGCTTGTTAAACAGGAAGAAGGGGTAGATAGTAAAGGGATGTTTGTCCATCAATCCGTCTTTATGTCCGTCCGTGCGTCAAGCTGTACGTCCGTCCGTCTGATATGCTCTAGGATATCCATTTCTTATCCGCAACCCCTCTTCTACCACTGAATGAAGTTTAATGAAGCTTCACAGAATTTAATGAGTCTTTCACAGAATCTTTGTTTTACAGTGCCAAAGTAAAACTATTTTATTTTTGGATCAGGCACATAATTTGGGCTCCCTGAGAAAAACATGGATACTGCTACTCTTTGTAATATTGAAAGGTTTATCCATCTCTAATCCGCAATTCCTCCTATACCACTGAATAAGATTTAATGATACTTTCACAGATTCTTGATTACATTGTGACATAATGAACTTTTATTTTACTTTTTGATCTAACACTAATTTCGGGTTTCCCAGAGCAAAACATGGAATTTGTCATAAATAATCATAAAGGAGGTGTGGGGTATCATTAAAATGAGCTCACTGCCCACAGTACCTCTAGTTTCTCTTCAACCTTTGAAAATACAAATGATGTATTGGTAAGAAATTAATTTAACTTTTCTTAGGCATGCCAATGGATAACATCTGGGACGTATATTTTTTAATTTAGGGTTAAATTGAATAAGAATCTCTGGGCTATCCGGAACTCGTCGGCTTATTCGTAACTGGTAAAAATGACACCTATGGTAACTTGCGAAATAAATTTTTTTGAAGGCAGGATGAATTTTTATGAAACAATATTTAATTCCATAAGTCATCGAACTACCTTGACAAAACACTTAAATTTTGAAATAATGTCTAGTATATTTATAGCTCAGCCGAATCGGTTTCTTATTCGGAACTGGCCAAACAACTGTATCTCTGTGTTTTTTATTACTTTCCTTTCCTGCCTTCGTTTCAGTCGATTTTGTCAAAATTGGCGACGATGTTTCGATATGGACACACAATTTTTGAATTAAATGTGAATTTAACAATTTGTTTGTAAATAATAAACTCTGCATTAATGAGTTCTTCTTAATGCTGATATTTTTTTAGTGCTGATAATATTGATCAATTATCGTTATCTCCTTGCTTTTGTGTTCCTTTTTAATGAAGTATTTAAAGACTTTTTGCTTAAGGACATTAACAGGTCAGGGTTTTCCGGAGAAAAAAGGATAAAACATGTTTTCTTCCTTTTATAAAATTGTGTTTAAGAGTGGTCTCCTGTGTAGAATTCTCTAAGCGGTGAAACAGAGCTGTTTATAAAAGCTTGTCGTCTTAAGCAACAGACCTAAACAGTAAAATGACCTACACGTACATGGATTAGGCAATATTAATTATATTTGAGAATTCCTTGGCTTTATAACGATCCATTAGTCTTTACTGGCATAGGGCGTACAAACTAAAAGCCATAAATTTTAACCAGACGCCAGAATATGCAGTACCGATCGAACACAAACAAACACCAGAGCGAACCCGAAGCGGACCCCGGGTTCGCTCTTGGTCCGCTTCGGGTATGCTTTCAAGAATTGTGGGACCGCTCTGGTTGCGCTCCAGGTTCGCTCCGCGTTGGCTCGGGGTCAGCTGTGGGTCTGCTAGAGCGAACCCGGCGTTCGCTTTCTGGGACCGCTTTACGCACTGATGCGTGAAGCGGACCCCGCTTTAATCTCGCCGCCAGTAAGCCCCGCCCCTTGTATATTCAAAGACAGTATTGGGTTTGTGGATGAATCATTGCTTTTTATGCGGCGACCGATACATGTACACTCTGCATGTAGACAGTGACATTATGGAGACCATTGAAAAATTTTCCAAAATTTAACTGTACATTCGACGTAGATTTACATGTTTAATTGATTTCCTTGATTTCTCCGATCTCGGAGTTTCGATCCCGTGAAATTCAAAGTTATTGAACAGCGGGTCATTAGGCATTTACTTTTCTTTAGCTATGACATGAAAACAAAAGCAGAAGAGAAAGAAAAGGGTGTTGAATTGATTTTCACTGATCGAATGGTGTACAAGTTTAACTGACGAAAGCATCTAAACAAAATACCTTTTAAATGCATGCGTAATATAGTTAAAAATTATAATTATTCGTTATTCCTTAAGTTTTGTTAATCGTAATTTAAATGTTTGCCAAACACCTGATTCATGATATCGCATCTTTAAATTACATGTAACCTTTTGTATATCTAATAAATCTAGATTTCATTTATAGTAGTTAAACATTAACAGTTCATAATAAATATTCAAATATATGACATACAGTACATGGATTTGGCAATATTAATTATATTTGAGAATTTCTTGGCTTTATAACGATTCATTAGTCTTTACTGGCATAGGGCGTACAAACTAAAAGCCATAAATTTTAACCAGACGCCAGAATATGCAGTACCGATCGAACACGAACAAACACCAGAGCGAACCCGAAGTGGACCCCGGGTTGTATATTCAAAGACAGTATTGGGTTTGTGGATGAATCATTGCTTTTTATGCGGCGACCGATACATGTACACTCTGCATGTAGACAGTGACATTATGGAGACCATTGAAAAATTTTCCAAAATTTAACTGTACATTCGACGTAGATTTACATGTTTAATTGATTTCCTTGATTTCTCCGATCTCGGAGTTTCGATCCCGTGAAATTCAAAGTTATTGAACAGCGGGTCATTAGGCATTTACTTTTCTTTAGCTATGACGTGAAAACAAAAGCAGAAGAGGAAGAAAAGGGTGTTGAATTGATTTTCAATGTATCGAATGGTGTACAAGTGAAACTGACGAAAGCATCTAAAAAAAAGTCCTTTCAAATTCATGCGTTATGTAGTTAAAAATTATAATTATTTGTTATTCCTTAAGTTTTGCTAATCGTAATTTATAATTAAATGTGTGCCAAACACCTGAATTATGATATCGCATCTTTAAATTACATGTAACTTTTTGTACGGTGAGTGTACGATGTGCGAACGCTGAACACAATTTGGTGAACGATGTGTGAACGGTGAACGCAGAACGCGAACGGAGCGCGAACGCGAGCGCAAAGTGAATGGTGAACGAATGGTGAACGCAAGATGTACGATTTATTCGGAATGCCTCCGATCTTTTCCTTGCATTGAAATTATTCTTAATTCTAATTTCAGGTGCTTTAATATAAATACACAGTAGATAAATAAATAAATAATTAATTAAAAACATTTTTTTCTGTACATACCCCGTATATTCACCTATGAATTAAATCGATAGTTTTATACAGTCCCTGAAACGTTCTACTTTCCCATTTTTCCGTTCGCTCACCGTTCGTTCACCGTTCGTTCAGCGTGCGTTCACCGTTCGCTCTTCGTTCACAGTATTGCGTTCACCGTTCACCGTGCGCTCGCGTTCACCGTTCACAAATCGTTCACCGTTCGCTCTTCGTTCCATTTACTTTGCGTTCACCTTGCGTTCACCGTTCACTTATCGTTCAGTCTTCATTGTCTTTCTTTCTTTATTGTAACTTTAAGCTTTACAGCTCATCAGTACAAAATAATATAAACATTTTCAGTACAGAAGTGGATAATTTACAGGAGAACAATGTGTACGTACAAAAATGATAGTAGTAGATAACAAACAAACAAAAAAGTAATGAAAAACATACAATTAACGGATTACAAGATCACCTCTTCGCCTCAGACTATAATAAATATATTTACCAAGATTACACATATCCTTATAATTCTCAGTGTTGAACAATTGTAATAATTTAAACATGGATGGTTTTTTAATGAAATATTTTTTGATAAATTTATTTCGATAATCTTCATAAACAGGACATACCAATAAAAAATGATATTCATCCTCAACACAATTATGACAAGAAAAACATTTCCTATGCGTTTTGTTAGTTTTATTATATCTACCAGTTTCAATAGCTAATAGGTGTGATGATAATCTTAACTTTGATATACATTTTTGGAACTTAGCCGGAATAGATTTCTTTAAGTAATACTGAAGATAAAACCCATCAAGTAGATATTTATAAAAAGAGCATTTTTGCGAACTTTCGATTTTAGCAAATACTTCTTGTTTAGCCTGGTCCAAGATCCTATATTTAATACATTTTAAGGTAGCTATATTAAATTGTTGTTTATCCCAAACTTCACTAAAACCTAGATCATTTAAACATTTCTTTACCTGAAAAGCCCAGTTTTTTTTGTGAATGCATTTCACAGTTAAAATACATCTTCTCATAACAATTTCTAATGATACAGTTATCGCTGGCTAAAATATTACTCCAAAATTTTATCATTGAGAATGTCCTTTTGAACAACAGAGGAAGTCTGCCTAACTCAGCATACACAGCTGCATTACATGTAGATTTCTTAACTCCTAATATCTGTTTACAAAAATCAAGATGTAGTTTTTCAACATTATCACCTTTATGAGATCCCCAAATTTCTGATGCATAATTTACAATGCCTCCAACATAACAATCAAAAAGCGATAATAGAGTTTCATGATTAAGGGACAAACCCCTTATATTTTTTTTCAACACAAATAATGCTTTTCTACCCTGGTCAGACAACTGTTTTTCGGCCATTGTAAATTTATTATTATATTGAAAAATAATTCCAAGATATGTAAATTGTTCGACGATTTCCAAAACATGTTTACCAATGAACCATTTTTCATTAGATTTGATTTTGCCCTTATTTCTAAAAATTAAGACTTTAGATTTGTCCACATTAACGCATAAATTCCAGCACTTACAATATTCAGACAATTCATTCAAAAGTGATTGCAAACCTTCAATTGTTTCAGAAAAAAGGACCATATCATCTGCATACATTAACAAAAATAAGTTCAGTGACATTAGATCATAAGACATACAGCCAGATTTTAAAAAACTCATTTCAAAGTCATTCACATAGAGATTAAATAAAATTGGAGATAACACTTCTCCCTGCATCAAACCAATAGTGTTACAGAAATAATCACTCAATTGGCCTTCTACCACAATGCAAGATTTCACATTATTATACAGAGCTTTTATGACCTTTAGTAATTTACCTTGGATACCCACTTTAGATAACTTAATCCACAGTTTAGATCTATCAATAGAGTCAAACGCCTTTTTGAAATCAATGAAAGCACAATACAGTCTTTTATTTTTAGATAAAGTGTTTGATATCAATGAATGAAGAACAAATATTGCTTCACGTGTACCGCAATTAGGTTTAAAGCCAAACTGTGCATCTGTTATTATATCGTTACCTTTCGACCATTCTAATAATCTAGTATTCAATATTGAAGTAAACAATTTAGCCATGTTACTAACAAGACTTATACCCCTATAATTGTCTGGGTTCTTATTGTCACCTTTTTTGAAAATAGGCACAATTACAGACGATGACCAACTTTTCGGGAAAAAACCTGTGTCTAAAATACAGTTAAAAAGTTTACTTAACAACGGAAGTAGGTATTCCTGGAATTCAATAAAATATTCATTCAATATCCCATCTTCGCCATGCGATTTCCCTTGCTTTAAATTACTAATAGCGCTTTTAATTTCATCTTCACAAATTTCTTTATCTAGTTCCTCAAAAACACATTCACCACCTACATTTGCACCATTCCAGTTACCAATTTCTTCAATTTGAGTGATATCTTTGAAGTGCTCATAAAAAGTTTCTATTGATACTTTTGGAGTTGATTTTGTTCTATTAAATTTGGCAAAAAATTGTTTGGGATTATTTTTCTTCAATATGTTTAACCTATTTCCTTCTGCTTGTTTGTACAATCTTTTAAGCTTTGTTTCTTCTTTCTTGTAAATGCGTTTTTTATTAATCAAATCCGAGTGATTTTGTATATTTTTACAGTTATTGAATGTACGTAAAGCTACAATATAATCTCTATAAAGATCTTTTAAGTTTTTATCAAACCAGGGCTTATCATCTGAACTTAAGAAAGTGGAGTGTTTTAATCTTTTGCCAGAAGTTCTATGGTAATGATCAGTATTTACACGAAAAAAACTACCTACATCAACATTCAACATATCAGTAATTTTTGCAATACAATTGTCTAGATCATTTTGTGTAGAAATTCCATTAAATTCCACATGAATATACATGTCGTCTAATGAATTGAAAAAGTCTTTGCATGCTTCACTATATGTTGGATCCCATTTATAAATACTACGGGTTTTATAAACATGCGAATTAGTGTTTTCAGAAGATTCCATAGACAAAGAGCATCTCAATTCGATATGTAAAGGTGCATGGTCTGAAAATGTAGTAAAGTTACAGACAATAAATTTACTAATAGAATCAAACATGTCAGTTGTGGTCAATAAATAATCTATTGTACTAAGACCACGAGCACCATTAAAAGTAAAGTCGTTGGAATGTCCACCACTATGCCGACCGTTCACAATACGCACACCTGTTGCTTTACACAACGACAGTAACCGGTTTCCGTATTCATTGTGACCTAGATCTGGGTTGACCCTCGCAGTCAGCTGATCGTCAGTTCTGTATTGTAATGTGTTGTTCACCGATGCATGTAACTCATCATTCAAGATAAAATCAGGCAAAGATTTTGTTCTACTGTTGAAGTCACCAAATATAAAAACATCACCAACCAACATATAAAAGCTTAATAATTTTTCTAATTCCTCAAATAAATTAATTTCATTCTCTTTGAAGAATACAGAATTGTAAGGGGGGAAATATGTAAAAGCAATGTATATATCATTATCGTGATTACAAAAATCTTTATCTATTTTTAGCCATATAATTGTATCATAAACAGCTTCAACAAAAGTAATGTATGGAATATATTCATTTCTTATAAGTATAATAGTCCCCCCACCATGCATAGTTCTAGTTTTCCTAGGAAAAATGAACGCTTTGAAATTCGGATCGTCGATTTTATAATCCTTTTCAATCCAGCATTCAGATAGGCAAATTATGTCATACGTACACAAAAAATTTCTCAAATTGTTATCTTTCCATTTATTGTCAAAACCTCCGTGTAAATTCCATCCTATGATTCGTAATACATCTTGGCTCTCCTGACCCCTCTATTTTCCCCTACCACCTCTGCCACCTCTTCTGAATCCTCTTGCACCCCCCTCTGATTTAGGATACTCGTACTCCGGTGTTTCAGATCCAGCATCTATGTATAACTCTCCATCGATGTAAAGTTTGTCTTTAACAAGGGATGCCTTTTTTTCATCTTCCTTGGCCTTCTTATAAATGGGGTACAGGCCCTTCCTCCGTTCTTGGATTTCTTTCGGGAATTGTTCACCGATCGACAGATGTGTTCCTTTAAGTTTGAAGGCATTTTTGCGGATGAGTTCACGCTGGGGGAATCTGTTGAATTTTGCTACAATCGGGCGTGGTTTTACGTTGTTTCTTCTGCCGATTCTGTGTGCCCTTTCTATTAGAATGTCGTCCTCTAGTTCTAAATTGGCAGAGCATATTCTCTTAACAATATCTTCACAGTTTTCTTGCTCCCCTTTTGGTGCCTCATCTACACCGTAGAATAGTAAATTTTCTCGCATTGATCTGCATTGAAGGTCAAGGATATCATTTGTGAGTCTAGCGTTCTGCTTCATGGAATTTTCTAATGCTGATTTCAATTCAAAAAGATCATTGAGTGCTTTTGAAGTGTTTTTATCGTTAGTGTCCAGTGATTTTGAAATAAATTCTTGGCTTTTTTCTACCTCCAAGACACGAGTGTTTAGACTTTTTATATCATTTTTCAGACTTGACAGGGAACTCTCAATCGATTCTAACTTTTCCAGTTTTTTACTCATAACATCTAACTGGGAAAACATTCCTTGAACCCACTGAGGGGTAGCCTGAGGGGAAGTGTTCGATTGAAAATTTTGGAATTGTGATTGCATAGGTGTCATAGGTACTGATTGCATGGGTTGCATGGGTTGCATTGGCTGCATTGGTTGTAACTGATGATACGATAGGTTACCTACTTGTTGGATGTGCTGTAATTCAAAGTCGGCACTACTGTTCTGACTTTTCTGACTGGCCGCCATTTTACCCTGTGCAAGTTTCTTTTGTTTCTTTTTCTTAGGTGGTTTAGAGGGAGAAGGCGACCCAAAATTCATATGAACCGACTGAACCGATACTACAAACACAGTACTTACACATTCACATAATATCCCAACCGAAGAGTAATGTTACTGGGAGTGAGAACACAATAAATGTCGTAAATTATCTCAGTGTAAAAAACGTGTCCACCTCTGTCCATGTCACGTGATCTTCCTGTCATTCGGAACTCCGAAGTGAAAGGACTTATCTTTTTGATGGTAAGGATTTACATGTTTTTTTAATTAAATAACTTAGATAAAACTTAGATATCGTGTTAGAAGAATAATTATTTCATTGCAAAAATTATCTATATATTTATAATTCTATTATTATAACTCAGCTGTTACTTATTTCATGAATATTCCCTGGAAAATAATTCATATATTAAGTACCTACATGTATGTAGAACGATGCTAAAATATTAACTTTAAAAAAGGGATATGTACGAATGTTTCACGCACGGCATCAATTTGATGCAATTTTAAAGAGGTTAAATTACTAATGGATGTATAATACCCTGGTAATTAAGAAGGCTTTTACAGAACAAGAATAAATTAAAAAAACTAAAGAAAAAAAACCATTTCTAGAGTAACATGTATTTAAACGACATGTAGGTTTGAGAATTATGAACAGTACTACAATTATTCAGTTAACTAAATATCTTTAGAGATAATTAAACTAATGGTGTGGTTTTAAATTTTAGAAACTGTTTAAAATAGTCTATTATTAAAGAAGGAAAATTCCTTCCTTCACCGTACCTACGCATATGTTTAAAAATATGTTTTTTTGCCATTCAGTATAATTAAGACCCCCCCCCCCTCTCCGGTGCCCTTTCTCCCGAAATAAAATTCTTATTTATTTTTTACAGTTAATATCAATTAATATTTAATTTTTATTGTTACACAAGGAAACCAGTCTTAAAACCAACATCAAATAGTCATTAAACAATAGTATTTTAGTATAAACCTGTGCCGACAGTAGTATTTTAGATTCGCAGGGACTTTGTTTCAAATTCAATTTATAACTTAATCCTTCCAAGTATATATTCCCATTATTTATTTTTTTTTTCTGCAGGAATGCAAAAATCAGATCTAGAAATGATAGGGAAAAATATTAAAATTTCGTGGAATACTAAGTGACTCTTTGCCTTCGGCATATTCTGTGAAACGCGATTTCCACATCTCCACTGTGTCGAATTATTTTGATTGACAGCACAAGCACGCTACTACAAATGTAGCACGGACTTCCTGTGAACTGTGTGAACTTGATGATGGAAACTAAAAGCCAATGATTACTGTCAAATTGATTTGTTAATCTAAAATAAAAGATTACCTTTTTTGCTTGGTATATTTAGGAAAAATAATAAGAACTTTTATTTGATATAATATATCTGAGAATCGAGGGGGTTATCTCTCTCTCTCTCTCTCTCTCTCTCTCTCTCTCTCTCTCTCTCTCTCGTACATTTCTCTGTTCAATAAAAATTATGACAACACATTGCTTATTTAGTTTTAAAAGATTAATCTACGCATGTATTATAAATAATTTCCAACATCTTGACCGAGTATAATCACGGCCGGGAAATGTCTACAGATGCATGAAGAAGTTAGCTAAAATAATCGTCATAAAAGAATAAAAAGGCACATAAATATAGAATACATGTATTTTGCAGTAGAATTGAAATAAAACGAGAATTTTTATGCAGTACGATAACAGTCAATGTCAACAGATAATTATGAATTAAAAAAAAAATCCGTTATTTTACTCAGATTCGCTTTGGCACGGAAATATATGTACGGTTGTTTCAACCCCGTAAAATGTATTTAATTCATTCTATAAGTAGTAGTTTAATCTTCAGAAGTCCACATTGTTTTATAAGTGAAAAGAATGAGCATAATTATTTACTATAAAAGTATATTAATATATTTTTTAACCACACGCGGTAACAAATGCACGTTTGACGGCGATTAAAATCATGTTAAAATATCGATTTAAACATAGGTATGTGCAGAAAAAATGTTTTTATTTATTTATTTATTTATTAATTAATTTATTAATTTATTTATTGTTTGTCTCAGTAGTAGTTTCATCTTCGAAAGTCCACATTTATTTATTAGTTAAAAGAATAATCATAATTATTTACTATAGAAGATTATTTTTTTTTTCAACTACACGCGGTAACAAAAACATGTTTGACGGCGATTAAAATAATGTTATTAAGATATCGATTTAAACATACGTATGTGGAGAATTTTATTTTTATTATTTATTTATTTATCTATTTATTTATTTCTCTTTTGTTTATTTATTGTTTATTTATATTTATTTATGACATTTAAAATATAGAATAAAATGAATAATTTCAATGCAAGGAAAAGACCAAAGGCATTCCGAATAAATCGTTCTTCTTGCGTTCACCGTTCGTTCACCGTTCACTTTGCGCTCGCGTTCGCGCTCCGTTCGCGTTCTGCGTTCACTCACCGTTCACCGTTCACACATCGTTCACCAAGTTGCGTTCACCGTTCGCACATCGTTCACTCACCGTTCGCTCTGCGTTCGTTCAGCGTTCGTTCACCGTTCGTTCATCGTTCGTTCACCGTTCAGGTGGGAAAGTAGAACGTTTCAGGGACTGTAACAGGATTTTAATTGCCGTAAAACTTGTGTATTTGTTACATGTACCAAACGCGTTTTGTTTAAATATAAAATTAACCTATTTATAAATATAGTAAATATTCTTATCTTTTCTTTAATAGAATAATGTGGACTTTAGAAGATAAAACTACTACTTATAGAATGAATTAATTATTTTGTACGCGGTTGAATCAACCATACATGTATTTCCGTGCCAAGGCGGTTCTGAGTAAAATAACGGATTTTTTTTTTATTTGGAATTCACAATTGTCTGTTGACGTATTGCATAAAACCTCTCGTTTTTTAAAATCTTAATGCAAAATATTCTTTGTTATGTGTCTCTTGTATTCTTCTAAGATGATTATTTCAGCTAACTTCTACATGTATATGTAGACATTTCCCGGCCGTGATTAAACTCGGCAATATGATGGAAATTAAGAGGCATTAAAAATTATTTGTAATAGATTAAATTTTCAAAACTCATTAAGTAATGTGCTGTCATATTTTTTATTGAACAGAGATATGTACGAGAGAGAGAAAGAAAGAGAGAGAGAGACCCCCTCAATTCTCAGATATATGTTGTATTAAATAAAAATTCTTATTATTTTTCCGAAATATTCCAAGCAGTAAAGGTAGTCATTTTTTTTTAGATTAGCAAATCCATTTGACAGTAATAATTAGCTTTTATTTTCTGTCATCAAGTTCACAGGAAGTACAGTGCACAAAGTAACGTGTTTGTCCTGTCAATCAATATAATTCGAAACAGTGGAATTGTGGAAATCACGTTTCACCGAACAAAATTGACGAAGGCAGTCACTTAGTATTTCCAAGAAGTTTTAATATTTTTCCCTATCATTACTAGATATGATATTTGCATTCCTGCTGAAAAAAAATAAATAATGGGAAGATATACTTAGAAGGATTAAGTTTTAAATTGAGTTTGAAACATATTCCCTGCCAATTTAAAATACTACTGTCGGCACAAGTGTATATTAAAATACTATTGTTTAATGACTGCTTGATGTTGCTTTTTAGACTGATTTTCTTGCGGTACAATACACCTTAAGTACGTATTAGTTGAATACTGAAAATACTTGATACTAAGAATTTTTATTTCGGGAGAAAATACACCGGGGGGCGGGGGGGGGGGGGGGTTCTTAATTAAACTGAATGGCAAACATTTATTTAGGCACGGTGAAGAAAGAAATTTTCCTTCTCTAATAATAAACTATTTTAAACAGTTGGTCTTTTCTAAAATTTAAAATCACGCTATCAATTTAATAAACTCTCTAGATATTTAACTAAGTGAGTATTTGCAGTACTGTTCATAATTCTCAGACCTATGTGTAGTTTAGAATATTAATACGTGTTACTGTAGAAATATATTTTTTATGTATTCTTGTCTTGTAAAAGATTTGGATTAATTATTATACATCCATTAATGATTGTCGTCTTTAATCTTGCAACAAATTGTTGCCGTACGTGAAGCATTTGTAAACAGCCCTTTTTTAAATTTAATATTTTAGCATCGCTCTACATACATGTAGGTACTTAAGGTATTATTTTCCAGGGAAATTTCATGAATAAAGTAACAGCTGAATTATAATAATAGAAATATAAATATCATAGATAATTTTTGCAATGAAATAATCATTCTTCGGACACGATATCTAAATTATTAAATTAATAAACGTGTAAATCCTTACTATAAAAAAAATAAGTCCTTTCACATCGGAGTTCCGAATGACAATGAAGACTGAACGATAAGTGAACGGTGAACGCAAGGTAAACAGAATGAAGAGTGAACGGTGAACGGTGAACGCGAGCGCACGGTAAACGGTAAACGAAAAACTGTGAACGGAGAGCGAACGGTGAACGCACGCTGAACGAATGGTGAAGGAAAGGAAAAATGGGAAAGTAGAACGTTTCAGGGACTGTAAATAAAAGCAAAGCTATTTTACGACGCTATTTCATTTAACTTAGAGATGGATATTGTAATGCAACCGCTCTGAGTTATATGTATTGACTATTTACATGGATAGTAAACATGTATTTGCATTGATATTCGTATGCTACTAATTCTTTATCTTTTTGCAATTGTTGAATTTCTTTTCTGAATTACTACTTCAGTTTTATTTAATCACAATCAAAATCCATTCAGTACTTTCAACATTTGATACATAACTTTTAGAGTTCAATAGAAAATTATAAGTTTAGAAACCTCATTTCTAACATGATTATTTTATGCGTAAAATAAGTACCACATCTATAGAAATGATATACAATTACAATGTATTTATATATGATTTAATACTTTTCAATAAATTGCCAATCAAACTTTTTTCAGCACCCATACAGTGTGAATTTCGCAAAGATTTGCGTTCAAAATATGCAAAATGTGGATGCATCGGAATTCTTGTCATAGAAAATATCTTGATCCTTAAATTTAAAAAATCTTCGAAATTATTACTCAAGTCTTATGTATTTCCGACATAAATAAGCAATTTTTGATCATTTAAATTCAGAAACATGGACAGAAACTTGATTTAAATAGACCTACCCTCAATTTTTCTTTAACTTACAGCCATTTTTTTTTATCTCTAAACCACGTGTATGACTTAGATAATCGATGTTGAAAAACAAACATCGAAATCATGAACTGGAATGATTATAGTTACGTGTATATAAAATCACATTTTAAAGTGATTTTATCGTAGGCCGGAAAATGGCCTTATAGAGAATTGACCTTTAACCTTGGTCATCATGGCCACATCTTTTGAATGAGAACAGACAGGACTTTCATATCAAACGTGTGTATTATTGCAGCCCGGAGGACCGGGCTGCATTATACACATAAGTTTAAGTGTTGGTGTATGGGGATTGGGGTGGGAGTAGTCATGTAGAATTAAAGGTTTTCTTAAAATTGAAAAGATTGTTAATCAGAATGTTCTTTCCGTTTATAAATTACGAGATACATAATATATTTACTTCCTTAAAGTGAATCTGTAAAAATTTATATGTTTTTCATATTTAATATATAAAGTTACTTATCATTTACTATCAACACAGCGACAGGTCCCTTTTTTTAGAACGACTTTTTACTTGCCGGATAAAAACGTACTCTGCACAGTTCGTGTTTTATATTCTAAAATTGAAAATTAATACATTTTTAAATATAAATGATGCGTTTTCTTATTAAGACAAATGACTTCCTATAAATTCAATGAATGATTGAATAGATCGTTTTAGTGAAGGCAATGGTTAAATATGATACTTGTTATTTCATCTTGGGGTGTGTTTTTAATTAAGCAATATGATATCAAAGACTTCCAATTAATTTACACTTTGAAAAATACTCGAATATTTCAACAATAATACACCCCCGTGGGGATCTGGGTTAGAATAGGTCCTCAGTACCCCCCTTGCTTGTCGTAAAAGGCGACTAAATGGGTCGTTCTTTCGGATGAGCCCGTATAAACCGAGGCCCCGTGTCACAGCAGGTGTGGCACGATAAAGATCCCTCCCTGCTCAAAGGCCGTAAGTGCCGAGCATTGGCCTAAATTTGCAGCCCTTCACCGGCAATGGTGACGTCTCCATATCAGTGAAATGTTCTGAAGAGGGACGTTAAACAGTATACAATCAATCAATCAATCAACAATAATACAACTATCAAATACCTAAGATACCGTTTACTTTTTGATCACCCCTCGTATACTCTGTCAAATAAACATTTACAATTTTCATTACAGCGGAGCAACATTTGAAAAGGAATGAAATCCTTCTAACAAATGGTCTTATAAGGCTAGTACATGTTCCATCACATACTTAAGTAATGCAAACTTTTTGAATCGTTGGCACTATTTAGAATAACAAACATAGGATTTTCGGGGGGAGGGGATGGGGGGGGGGGTAGCCTCTCACTTTTTTTTGCGATGATAGACATAGCATATGCAATGGACCTTTCCTTGCAAACATTGTGCTTGTTTCTAAATTTCAAAGAAACAAATCAATATATTTTATTAAGCTTCGTATGTTCAATGAGCGAGAGCTTACAACGTTGTCAACATAATGAGATATGATGCGTTTTTATGTCCAAACATTACTCCATACAATGTGTGGGTCATTGCAAGAAATCTAGCCATTTATGTGAGGTGCCTGAAGGAAATCTTATAACTGCCTATTGTTTCTATCTAACTGCTAAACAAAATAGACATATGTACCAACATTTCGAATGTAAGAAATGTAATTAATATTTGTTTTTCATGCACCGCATATTGTTTAACATTTTCAAATTAAATGCTAAGCAGTGCCTCATTTGAAAATAACTTCTATCGCCACAGAAAAAAGACCCGACGTAAACACATATGTTTAGGACATTTTTTATCTTTTTTCTTGAGTTTTAAAGAAACCAACAATATCAAGACTTGTTCCATGAAAAATTAAATATAATCATGCTAATAAACGCATCTATCCACAGCAGATATATGCATATGCCAACCACGTGCTCAGTGGAATGATATTAACAAGGAAATTCGAGCTGTAAACAGAACAGTTTTTCCCCATTTGCTGGAGTGCAGTTAAAATCGCGTTTTTACATTAATCAGACGATGCGATCCAAAAAATAAAAGTAGCAAGTAATATAACCTAATGATTATTACTTAGTAATTTCTTGTCTTGATGTTATTATGGTCGCATTTATTCTAAAATCAATGTTATTCGTACTCTCTGTGACAGAGGAATGCGGACGAAATAAACACATGGCCTCAGGAAGACACCCATATGAAAAATCAAATTTTCAAGAATTATGGATAATGACAAGAAAAAAGCGAAACAAATGGTTGTAGCCATATTATCAATGAATCAAACTAACACCATTTTCAATGCATTTTTCATCTCGTGAATGCTGTAGCTGCGCAGTTCTAACATGATTAATTTACTCCTAATTAAAACAAAATAAACTTAATTATTTATTAATTTTGGTCTCTAACAGTAGGTTATTAGTGCATTAGCACTTTGAGTAACTTTGGGCTAGTTTAGTAGAGTATAAAGCGCATTCTTGATATTTCTTATTTTACACCAGACTAGATCCAATATGGCTTGTACATCCCCCTTAACCTATGTAAACAAAAACATGGCCGGGCCTTGTTTACATAACAAAGGTTTGGAGCTCTCAGTCTGTCTGGTATCTCGACATTGACTAAAATCCAAATTTTTGATAAATTTTTTTTAAAAGCCTTAGTTAAGTATTTATAAACATAAAAAATGGAAAAAAATTAGAAAATATTAATATCCTTGGCGTACTGTTGAACTTTTCACTTTTCACTAAGGCATATTTTTCAATTGATAGAGGTCACATGATGGCGTTGTGGAAGAGTGTTTCCTGTAGGGCAAGTCCCATTGAAGTCCAAAGAATACGTAATGATAGCAAAAGTTTTATCTATGACTTTTCTGAGGCCTGTTCAGCAAAACAAACGTTCGCCAGCGCTCGCAAAAATTCCTTATACCTCCAAAAGAAATTCTGAAAAGCGCTCGCAACGTTCGCTCTGCTGAACAGGCATCTGATTTATCAGTTTTACATATTACCAAAAGAAAGTGTAAATTCGCCGACTTCTGATCTGTGTGCTGTGTGGCAGCGCACTTTGAAAAAATTACGCACTTTAAAAAAAAAAATTCAACATGCGTTAAGAGTGTACATAATTTTTTTTTACCATGGGGACATTTAACACACATTGAAAAAAAAAATGTGTAATAAACAAAATTTTTCTAGACTTAGATTTAAATAAATGGGAGAAACAATTTGTTATAATTATATCTTTTGAAAAACTATTTTATTTACATGCACTCATTTAACCTCATTGAAAACAAGGAGAAGACGATAAGAACGTCTCTCAGCCCAACTCTTCTTTCTTATACATTGTACATAGCCGTCGGTTGCAAACTGAAAGTTGACCCCCTCCCTTAAATAAGCCCCAATTTTCAATGCCTATACCATGTATATCCTTGCAAAACATTTGTGTGCCTAATTCCCCCATCGGTAGTGATGCCAAATGTTTGTATTTACATAACTATTACATTGTATGACCTTGAAAACTTTCAAATGAATTCAGTTTAATTTAGATATCATGCATGTAAACTAGAAAAAATAAGTGCAATAAACATTTAAGAGAGATAGAATTTTTAAAGTATGGAAAAATCAAACTCGCTCACTTCACAACTGAAGTGACCTCATCACCGACGAGTTATCAAACAGGTTTAATTAATTATTCATCAGACCTAAGATTGACCAAGCCATACAAATTTTTTCAAAGTGCGTTAATATGGTCGATATTAACGCACTTTGAAAAGAAATTTTATTCTTTCAAAGTGCGTTGATTTGGTCCCAAATTTAACGCACTTTGAAAAAAAATTTCAAAGTGCGTTGTAACAACGTTACAAGTGCGTTAAATTTGGAACATTCTCAACGCACTTTGAAAAAGAATTTCAAAGTGCTTAAATCGTGTACATCAAAAAAGTATGGAAAAATCAAAATCGCTCACTTCACATCTGAAGTGACCTCATCACCGACGAGTTATCAAACAGGTTTAATTAATTATTCATCAGACCTAAGATTGACCAAGCCATACACATTTTTTCAAAGTGCGTTAATATGGTCGATATTAACGCACTTTGAAAAGAAATTTTATTTTTTCAAAGTGCGTTGATTTGGTCCCAAATTTAACACACTTTGAAAAAAAAAATTCAAAGTGCGTTGTAACAACGTTACAAGTGCGTTAAATTTGGAACATTCTCAACGCACTTTGAAAAAGAATTTCAAAGTGCTTAAAGCGTGTACATCAAAATTTTTACCAGTTGACTTTTAACGCACTTTGAAAAATAAATATATTAAACAAAATTCTAGAGTTACATTTTAGTAATTGAGAGAATCAATTTGTAATAATTACATGTATATCTTTCGAAAAAGGATTTAATTTACATGTATAGATTAACCCTCATCGAGAACAAGGAGAAAATAAGTATATGAAGGAGGTCTTTCAGACCAACTCTGTTTTACTAAGGTAGCAAATTGAAAGTGAAAACCCCCTCCTATACCCCGAAAGGTAAGCCCCAAGTTTTGATTCCTATATAAGGTATATCATTGCAAACATTTGTGTGACTACACCCCTCCCCGGTACTGATGCCTATGCTACACCCAAATATATGTATTTGCATAACTGGTGTGACGTTAAAAGCTTTCAACAAATACTTAGTTTACATTAAATGCATGAAAACTGTAAAAAAAAAAAAATCAAGTACAATTAAACATTTAAGAGAGAAAGAATTTTCAAATAAATTGAAAAATCTTAATCACTCACTTTCACATCCTGAAGTGACCTTATCACCGGAAAGGTATCCAACAGGTTCAATTAATTACATTGTATTTTACATAAGATATTCAAGAATATTGACCAAGCCATACACATTTTTTTCAAAGTGCGTTTATATGGTCGATATCAACGCACTTTGAAAAAAAATTATTTTAACAAAATAATAATAAAAATAAAATAATTCGAGTGTAATATGAACTGAAGAAAAATATACCAGGCCAGGTGAATTTTATTAGAAAAAGCTAAATTGTTTAAATCAGCCTATGTGATATTTCTAATTTTTGGTCATTTTGTTCCTCCTCTTAAAATTCACCTGTCTCGGTATATTTTTCTAAAGTTTATAAAACACTTTTAGCACCAAGGTAACATATTCTGAAATTTGTTTTCACCTGTAAACCTTTATTGAATGTGATTTATCATTATTTGTTTTTTATTGAAATATTACTTATATTTTCCTAGTCTGTTTCATTTTCAAATTCTTAGGAGAAAATATTTTAAGAATTATCCAATTTTCTAAACTTGTGACATGATATTTTATCTTTTTCAAAGAACAACATTGTTTGTATTATCTGACCTTAAACAGAAGTTATATATGTTCCGTTACCAAAGCTGAAGATATTTCGATGTTTTAAAATAAAAAAAAACGTATGAGAGAGAATATAACATTAATTTTGTGCTTTTATTTTACTGACACATCATTTGCAGGCCCGTGAAAAACAATTTCAGTTTGGGGGAGGGAGGGGGCAGCCATACATTTTCTGGTCATGCATTATAGAAATTCCTAACTATTGGGTAACTCGAGTCACCTTTCAGAGTAACCAGAAAACTTGTCTAAGGATGCTTTGTTGGCGACTGTAAAAGTTACCTGAGATAACTACGCGAAGGAAAGCGCGAAATGTCTAGCTGCGGAGCTTCACTCATTGTTCATTCGCCATGGAATAGAATCCGACATTTGACACTTAATATCTTTGAATATATCGACGTTTTCAAGTTAAGCTTCTTTTTTGTTTCTAGAAATATTATCTACAAAAATAATATATTTTCGTGTTTTTAAACTGAGTACCTCGATGACATTGCATCTATTAAGATTACTCAAGCTACTCAAGGGCTTGAGTAAATATTAACTTAAAATCTGTGTCCATGCATCTTTAAATAATGTTTTTCACCCCCGAAAAATAAACTGTTCGGCTCTGCCGGCATGTTTTGAAGAAGGTCACGGATGGAAATTTATATAAAATTCTAAAAATGAGCAATGGCAAGTACAATAAAAATTGTCAAATTTTCGGGACGCCCTGTTCCCTCCTCGGAACAACGACAAAAATTAAAAAGTCATTGTAGGGAACCATGGACTAAAAGCCATTTCAAATTGACAAATTTATAATGGCAAAATGATTGCTCAGTCTTAACTGATCAAATTAAAGTCGAACAGTAAATAAAATTAAAAATTCTCTGAAACAAAATAAGTCGAGAGCGGAACAAATTTGGATTAAATGATTATAAATACAGTAAAATTAAATAGAATCAGGATCGAGAACTCTTTCAGGAATTGACATATCCGTGTAACAGATAATTTTGATGTTTAAAAGTGTGTTTTGTTTGTTTGTATGTGTTTAACGTCCCTCGCCAGAATTTTTCACTAATATGCCACCACTTGCCGTTACTTATTTTTGACATACACTATAGGCACTAAGGCCATTGAGGAGTGAGGGATCTTTTTTTGTACCAGCATCTGCTGTGACATGAGGAACTGGGGCCGGTTTTACTAAATAAAAATACGACTACGACAAAAATTTATTTTTGCTAATATGTGTCTAATTTACACATGTTACATTAAATATATATTGTTTTAATTTATTTTAAACGGTTTGCAGAAACATACTTTTACGCAAGCAAATTTAAATAGAATCATTAATTTGGCAAAATTTTGCAATCAACTGGAGTTTCTGGTCTTAGTCGTAATTTTTTTTGTAACACAGACCCCAGAATAAACTCCTTACTCATTGTCTTGCATATATCACAGCTTAACACAGGCGACTTTACAAGTATGTACCCAATAAATTCAGTTTATAAGCACCTTTTTATACATGTAAAGCTTAAACATTCTCTCAGTAATTTTTATATAACTCCAAAAATAAATAAATGCATTTTTTCAGTCTTTTAGTTTTTTAGTAAAGAACGTGCAATATCAGAGTCTATCCATCTTGAGCGCTTAATTTCTTTAGCTTTTAGTATAGTAATTTTACTATTTATAAGTAATATGAAAATAAAAAATTGATGTACAGTTCACTTCCATTTAGACTCATCAATGCATGTGAGTTAATCTATTTTATATTTTATACAAATGTAACTTATCAGTTTTATATTCAATGCAGGGATTGAAAAAAAAAACATATAATATTTTTGTAATTTGAAATGTAATAAATACGGAATAAATAAAGAAAATAAACACTTACACATTCGTAATGAAGGATCCATGAATAAAATATTGCGACGATGAATGCTATTGGAATATTCTGCCACAGACAGGAACCCATGTTACAGTCTCATGATTACTCAACGGCAAATCAGCAATTGCTACCTTTGTTATTGGAAAGTGCTTGTAAACATCAATACTGCCATACGTGAATAAAGACGTGAAAATCTGTTTACCCGTTTATATCTGACACGCATCATGTGATTCCTCACTTAATTGCTTAGCTAGAAAAGATCATCCAATATAGTCATTTCTTGGTAAAACGATGGGTTATGTAAATGCGTCCCAAATACCAACTTGTGCAAGAAAAAGGTTTTCACGAAACCATGTTAAATCAATCGCAAGCTTTTTTCAATCATAATGCAGTGTATGCATGTACATATAGCTAGCAGCTGAAAAAAAATGATAAGACCAGATCTGAGCTAGATAAATACCCAAGGAGACGGTAATTAAGCACGCCTTCCCATTGATAAGGCAGCAAAGCAATATGTTATTGATACAAAGCTGCATACTAATACCAATAAAATGCGCTAAAAGAAGGCATTTTGTCAACAAAGGGTGTGCAATTGCATTAAAATTTGTGTAGATTACTTTTTTGTTTAGAAAAGACTTTTTATGTCGTGTATCCAAATTTTATTCAAGAATTTTATTTCTTGCTAGAATATTTTTTCTTTTAAAGTTGCTTTCTTGTGGCGTTTTTTAATGCATGTGTGAGTAATATGTTTCTACCCACATTTTCATTGAAGAGACTGCTGGTTTGCAGGAATGCTCGAACTCTATACTGTCCAATGCCCCAAGCGATTTTTTTATTCTATGATATATTCAAAGTGATATTGAAACTCCCAACAAAAAACAGGTAAGTATTAATAGAAAAACTGTCTTATTTTTTGGTTTTATGATGTGATCAGTCGATCGACTTGTATGATCTTTTCTCGGCTTTTATGCGGAGTTTATGCATAAAACTATCACGCAAGCCAATCGATTGATCATCATCATGAAACCCCGCTTCTCTGCATAATCTAGATTACCATGATGGGCATCCCACTGAACAAGATAACATTCTCACTAAACAAGAAAATATGATTTATTTTTTTAGAGATGAGCTATTTCGCGTTTGGAAGATAGGGTGAAAATGTCAAAACATACCTGTGTTTAGCATGTTTAGGCCAATCAGTTTTTGAACAACACACTTTCAAAGAAGTGACATGTTCCCGATTCTTTGACTTTTTTAACCTCCAATTTCCCGCCAAATTGTTTTCTGTGTATAGAAGCAACATCCATTAGCTGTTTCAGGGAGGGCAACGTTGTCATACTAGTACTGGTTCATCTGACTTAACATCAAAGATGCATAGACACAGATGTGAAGTTATTAATTTCTGTTTGATATCAGGCCTTACATATTGTGATGACAATTCATTAGAAAAAAAATTATTTAAAATCTTTTTTTTTCATCTACAAGTTATTGAAACTTCAAATTTTTGGATGGATTTGATTGACACATCAATGCACTTTCAAAAATTTTAATTTAATTCTTAAAGGTGCATGGTCACAGCTCTGAGGTTTATGTCCACACAAGTTCAATTTGCTAAACTCTGTACATAATATTAAGAGCGGAATGATGATACCTATGAAGGGGTTTTGCTTTCGAACATTTCTACACTGAATAGGATTGTTTTCTGGATTAAAGTTTTCATATTTTTCATTAATACACAACAGGATTGCCACTTTCCCTTAGTATCAAGAGTATCTAGAATTAAAAATTGTGAAAGTGCAAGGATGTATCAATGAAACTCTTCCAAAAATTTGAAGTTGCTATAACTTTTAGATGAAATAAGATTTTTTGATAAATTTTGGATTTAAATGCTATTGCAATATATAAGTCGTGATATAATACGGAAACTAATACCTTCAACTCTGTGTCTATGCACCTTTAAGATATGTTCCTGGCACTTTTGAATTATATCCATACTAAGACAGAAAATGGACATAGAAATGTCCCCACAATTCAAAGTTAGGTTTTATATCGCAAAGTCACTTGCAGAAACCTACCATCAAATGTCAATAAATCAGCTCTGAAAGAGAGCTGGGGCCGCAGGATAGGAAGGCACTGTGGGGAACATCCATAAGGTTTATGCATTAAATCAAATTAGAGTATCAAAGTAATGCATGCACCATCCAATCTTTATTAAGACACCTATAAAGAACAGAGGTGGGATCAGGTTCCATAGAGAGGTTATGATCCCCTGCCTCTACAGATGAAAAAAATAGAACGATTGACCGCCATGTGAATACCACTGCAATTTAATGCGTCGGCAGCCTACCCATAGCTGTGAATGCTTTGTAATGAACTATTATTATTACTATTATTTATGTTATTGTTGGTGGATATGGTTAAAAATATAATTTTGTGTAAGGTAAAGTAAAATTTTCCACCAAATATCGGTATAAAATTCCTTTTGATTTCAAAATGTTTTTGTTTGAAATTATTCTTTCGTACGATATCTTAGCAGAAAGTGAATCTACTTTACTATTGTTATGTAGATCTGACAAACCATTTAGATTGAATTCATTTCTGATCCCACCTCTGATATTTCGGAGGACCGTGTTTGCTTTGCTTCCTATTTGTATTATTTTATGGACTTTGATATTGAATACTGTTCGTTATCTCCATAATTATCCTTCATTCTAATGTTTGAAATCCATATTTTCTATTATATCCTGTTAACAGGACTTAAAGACGTACAACACACTGGGGGAGATAACTCTTGCGATTTCAATTGAACGTTTGACGTGACGTCAAATTTAACGTAAAAAATAAAGCGTCAAAATGACGAGTAAAACGAACCAGGCTGAAGCTAGCAGCCAATAGGAGCAGCCATTAAGCCCGTAGAAGCTAGCAGCCAATAAGGAAATTCATCAAAGAACTGAGAGTACTCAGACGCAGTACTGTTTTTAATACGTTATTTTAGAAAATTAAGGGCTTATGATTGGATAATTAATGCGAAAATTAATTACATAATAAATCAGACACTCGCAGGCAGTACGGCTCACCTGAAGAAAAAAGATGCTTTCTTGAAACTGAAAAAAAAAAAATATAAATAAATTACGCAATCATCTTAGTTCACTTGATCAATCACGCACTAAGAATTGGTTAACTTCTTCAAGAAGAATACCTTTTCAACTCTTTCAGGGACCTCAAGAATATGACAGGGCCAATAAGCTAACCTGAAAATTGGTTACTCTATCGATTGTAAACTGAAATATTACACAAGTGTAAACTACGCTGAAGTATCTTTCGAACATAATTATTACCCGGGCAACTTTGAGGGTCTATCAGACTATTAATAACCGATATAAGTAATAAGAGGTGGTGGTGATGCCACCAAGTGGTTCCAAGGGCATTTTTAATATTACAGGAAGGTTTTATACCCATGATTTATAAAGTGCCCACCACATCGTAACTAGAGCAAGGTAGAAGGGCCCCAGGACTTTTGTCTAGTGCTATCAGAAGGGGACTGTAGTGGTACCACAAGGTGGTGCCTAGTGCGTAGAGTATATTTCAAGCAATTAATTGTCATCAATAATTGGCCACTTGAACAAAATAATCACTGGAGATGGATTAAGGGCCTTCGGAAGTATCCCTTGTCAAACTCACAAAGTGTCCCAGGGACCGCAGAGGGCTAGTAGACAAACCTTGACGTTGGGTTTTACATTATATCCACAAAAAAATTAGAGAACAATTATTATTTGAAGTGTCCACCAAAAGATTGTATCATTGTATTTTGGGAAACGGGAAAAGGCCAGCTATTATACGCCTCATCTTTGAAGTGTTCATCAAATGATTATTGGGGCAAGGTAGAGGGGTCCTAGGGCTATCATTTCCCACCTTCAAATTGGGGCTGTAGTGGCACCACCAAGTGGTGCCAAGAGCGTGGGGCATATTTCAAGCATTCATTTGTCCTCCATTTCTGGGAACCTGAACCATCTTTCACTGGTGATGGGTTAAGGGTCTTAGGGGGTATCTCCTATCAAAGATTCAAAGGGCCCCAGGGGCTTGAAAGGGCCGGTTAGCTAACCTGAACTTTGATGTTTTTTCATCCTTGTATATTGGGAAACGGGAAAAGGCCAGCTATTATACGCCTTATCTTTGAAGTGTTCATCAAATGATTATTGGGGCAAGGTAGAGGGGTGCTAGGCCTATCATTTCCCACCTTCAAATTGGGGCTGTAGTGGCACCACCAAGTGGTGCCAAGAGCGTGGGGCATATTTCAAGCATTCATTTGTCCTCCATTTCTGGGAACCTGAACCATCTTTCACTGGTGATGGGTTAAGGGTCTTAGGGGGTATCTCCTATCAAAGATTCAAAGGGCCCCAGGGGCTGGAAAGGGCCGGTTAGCTAACCTGAACTTTGATGTTTTTTCATCATTGTATATTGGGAAACGGGAAAAGGCCAGCTATTATACGCCTTATCTTTGAAGTGTTCATCAAATGATTATTGGGGCAAGGTAAAGGGGTCCTAGGGCTATCATTTCCCACCTTCAAAATGGGGCTGTAGTGGCACCACCAAGTGGTGCCAAGTGCGTGGGGCATATTTCAAGCATTCATTTGTCCTCCATTTCTAGGAACCTGAACCATCTTTCACTGGGGATGGGTTAAGGGTCTTAGGGGGTATCTCCTATCAAAGATTCAAAGGGCCCCAGGTGCTGGAAAGGGCCGGTTAGCTAACCTGAACTTTGATGTTTTTTCATCATTGTATATTGGGAAACAGGAAAAGGCCAGCTATTATACGCCTTATCTTTGAAGTGTTCATCAAATGATTATTGGGGCAAGGTAAAGGGGTCCTAGGGCTATCATTTCCCACCTTCAAATTGGGGCTGTAGTGGCACCACCAAGTGGTGCCAAGTGCGTGGGGCATATTTCAAGCATTCATTTGTCCTCCATTTCTGGGAACCTGAACCATCTTTCACTGGTGATGGGTTAAGGGTCTTAGGGGGTATCTCCTATCAAAGTTTCAAAGGGCCCAAGGGGCTGGAAAGGGCCGGTTAGCTAACCTGAACTTTGATGTTTTTTCATCTTGTATATTGGGAAACGGGAAAAGGCCAGCTATTATACGCCTTATCTTTGAAGTGTTCATCAAATGATTATTGGGGCAAGGTAGAGGGGTCCTAGGGCTATCATTTCCCACCTTCAAAATGGGGGCTGTAGTGGCACCACCAAGTGGTGCCAAGTGCGTGGGGCATATTTCAAGCATTCATTTGTCCTCCATTTCTGGGAACCTGAACCATCTTTCACTGGGGATGGGTTAAGGGTCTTAGGGGGTATCTCCTATCAACGTTTCAAAATGTCCCAGGGGCTGGGATAGGCCGGTTAGCTAACCTGAACTTTGAGGTTTTTCATCATTGTATATTGTGAAACGAGAAAACGTCAGCTATTATAGGCTCATGCTTATCTAATGTCACCTATAAACTGAACGCGACATATGTCGCAAATTTGTAAACAAAGTATAGACATGGCAGTTCTATTGTATCCTAGCCTTTCATTTATTAACTCGGTCGTTCAAAGTTGAAACCAATAGAAATAATTTTTTTAACAGAAAATCTGCAATTTTATTACACAACAATCGTGTTTCTCAAAACTATTTAGTACGGATAACTGTCTTGTTCAGCCAGGAAGTTGGAACTCTTGACGTAGTGTCTAGAATGTATACCTTTCAAGCAAAGAGTTGTGAGTTCGATATCGGTTGGGTGCATTTTAATTTTTTTTTTAATTATGCTCCCGGAAACGAAGTTTCGGGGGCATAAAATTTTTGTTGTGTCCGTCTGACTGTCATCTGTCTCACTGTTTGTCTGTTTGTCCGCAAAAACTTTATCCTTATTCATAACTTTTGATTTAGTAGAGCTATGACATTCATATTTTACATGTGTATTTCTAGAGAGAAGACCTTCTTTTGGGTACCACCATATTTGACTTTTTGACCTTGATCTTGAGGTTTGACCCACTTTTACACAAAAATTTTAAATATTTACTTTGGCTATATCTTTTGAACAGTTTCTACCAGGACATTTATGCTTCACCTATATATTTTTTGTGGCACGGCCTTTCATTGGATACCTCAAACCTTGACTTTTTGACCTTGACCTTCGAGATTTACGTACTTATAAAAAAAAAACTTTAAGCTTGGCTATAACTTTTGAACAGAAAGTGCTAGGGCTTTAAAGCTTCACAAATGTAATTCTTGTGAGAGGACACTTCATTGGATACCAAGAACCTTGACCCTTTGACCTTGACCTTGGAGTTTGACCTACTTTAAAAATACAACTTTGACCATAATTTTTGAAGGGTTAGTAATAGACTTTTATACTTCACATATTTTATTCTTGTAAAAAGACCTCTCATTTGTTACCAAAAACCTTGACATTTTGACCTTGACCTTAGAGTTAGACCCATTTTTACACAAAAATTGCATATTTTTACTTTTAGCCCACAGTTTTAATTGGTAGATACTAGGAATTTAATTTTTCAAATATAACTTCTTTTTGGCAAGACCTTTCATTAAAACCAAGAATTTTGACCTTGACCTTTGAGATTTCCGGACTTATGAAAAAACGTCAACCTTGAAAATAACTTTCGAAGAGGAAGGGCTAGGGTTTTCAAATTCTTGTTACAAGATCTTTTATTCAGTACCAATAACCTTAACCTTCTGACCTTGATCTTGGAGTTTAAAGTACATAAAAATATTTTTAACCTTATAACTTTTGAATGGTAAGGGCTAGGGCTTCCATCCTTCGAATATCTTTGTGGAAAGACCTTTCATTGGATACCAATAACTTGACCTTTATGAACTTGATCTTGAAGATTTTTGTACTTATGAAAAAACTTAAGCCTGACCATAACTTTGGAACAAATGGAGATCGGGCTTTCATGTTTTGCAATTGTATTTCCAGTTAGAAGGCACTACGTTAGGTACCAATATACATGTATTAACTTTTTTTTTATCTCAGAAAAGTTTAATCTTCACTATGTTGCCATACGGGTGCATCAGTGTTTCATAATCACATTTTTTTTGCACTTTAATGTTAGATGTTTGCATATGTATACATTTTATTTATACAGTAAAACTCGGTTATAGCGAAGTCCTTGTGAAATAACTTTAACCTTGGCTAAAACTTTTGAAAAGTAAGGGCTAGGGTTTTCATACTTCACATATGTAATCCTTGTGACAAGCCCTTTCATTGGATATCAAGTCGTTTGACCCTTTGGACATTGGACCTACTTTTTACAAACTTTAACCTTGGCCATAACTTTTGAACGGTAAGGACCAACGCATTCATACTTCCCAAATGTAATCTTTGAGACATGGTCTTGTTCAGAAACCAATAACCATGACCTTTTGACCTTGACCACGGTGTTTGTCCTACCTTTAAAAACATACTTTTAAGTGTGTGGTAGGGTGGAGGTGGGGTATAATGGGGCACGATATACGTGAGTATGACCCAAAGGAAAGCACTAGCTCCAATTATAGGAACCTCTTTGTAGTGACATTATCAAAGCAAAGATTTGCTATTGATAACTGTAATTAACAAGAGGTTCTGTGAGCAATGAGTTCGTTAAATGATACCCCCGCCTCCCATAAAAATATAGTGGCAAAGTCAATGCTTTGCCATGGGAAACCCAAAATATATGTAGGATCCCAGAGTTAAAAAAGATCTTTTTGTGAGACATTGATACCCCTGTATGGCAACATAGCAAAAATTAAACTTTTCTTAAGTGCAAATGTAATATATTTGTACTAAAAGAACGGTATTCTCACTAAAAATACAATTGTAAAATATTAAAGTAGGCCAAAATTAAAGTTTTTCACAAGAAGGGAATACTTCAAGGTCAAGGTCATTGATATCCAATGAAAGGTCTTGCCACAAAAATACATATGTTAATTTTGAAAGCCTTAGACCTTACCTTTTAGATGTTATGGCGAAGGTAAAAGATATTAAAAAGTAGGTCAAACTCTAAAGTCAAAGGTCTTGCTATCAAATGAAAGGTCCTGTCTTAAGGATTAAATATGTAAAGTATGAAAGCACTTGGCCTAACCCTTTAAAAGTAATGGTTAAGGTTTACTTTTTAAAAGTAGATCAAACTGCAAGGTCAAAGGGTCAAAGTTCATAGTATCCAATGAAGGAGTACATAAGTGAAGTATGATATCACTAGCCCTTAGTATTCAAAAGTCATGTGACCTTGACTGTGACTTATATGCTAAAAATATTTTTTTCTGCAAACTTTTACATTCGCCATACATTTTGAACCATAAAAGATAGAGACGTCATATTTGGTATGCATACACCACTGGTTAAGCTCTTTTTAATGCCACCGCCATCAATGACCTTGTGACCTTGACTGTGACCTACAGTGTACACGCTAAATACAGTTTTTTGTCGGCAATTTAACCTTCGCCATACCTTTTGAACGAAGAAAGATAGAGGCAATATTTGGAATATATACCTCACTAATGAAGTACATTCACATGCCACCAAGGCCAATGACTTGTGACCTTGACTGTGTCCTATATGCTAAAAATAACTCATTTGGAACCATGAGAGATAAAAACTTCATATTTAGTATGCATGCTTCACTATTCAAGTTCTTTGTGACCTTGACTGTGACATATATACTATAAATATGTTTTTTTTTTAACTTTGTTGCCGCCGGGCGCATAGTGTTTTGAAAAAAACGCATCTGTTCATATTAAAGTATAAAAATCTCCATGGTCAAGTTCCAAAGGTCAAGGTAACTAGTAAACAATGTAAGGTCTTGTCACATAGAAAACATACTGAGAATGTAAAGGATAGAAGTTTTGGCCTTTACCGTTCAAAAGGTATTGACAAGGCTAAAAAAAATTAAAAGTAGGTCAAACTCCAAGGTCAAAGGTCAAATTTGGTGATTCAAAAAGAAAAGTCTTGTTACACGGAGTACACACGTGAAATATGAAAGTTATAGCCCCATTAAATCAAAAGTTAAGGACAAGATAAAAGTTTTCACAGCCAAACACACGAGATGCAAACGGACGGACACGACAAAAACTATGTACCGCAAAACTTAGTTTAGGGGGGGGGGGGGCATAATGAGGTGCAAACTGGCAATATATAATAAAGATTCTGTGATGGACTCATATTTTTAACATCGAAACTTTGCACTTTTTAGTGGTAAATCAGATTTTTCAATCGTTAAACTTATGATGTGAACTTGTAAATAATATTACCGGTACATAATATAAAATGTATACATATGCAAATATTTTTCATTAAAGTGAAAAAAAATCTTATGCAAAAATAAAAGAGAATACTAGTAATAATTATGTAAACTTGTTAATAATATTCAATATAATATTTATACAAAAGCAAATGTTTCCCATTGAAATAAAAAACATTTTATGCATAAAAGAAAAAGAAAATAAAAGTAATTTTATTGTTCCTGTGGCCTTTTCAACTTTAAAAGGTCATTTGGGTTGAAGAAATAAGAAAAATAATAAAAAAAAATTAAAATGCACCCAGCCGGTATCGAACTCACGACTCTTTGCTTGTAAGGGATACGTTCTAAACACTACGTCAAGAGTTCCAACTTCCTGGTTGAACAAGACAGTAATCCAGACTAAATAGTTTTGAGAAATACGATTGGTGTATAACAAAATTGCAGATTTTCTGCAAAAACAAATTATTTCGATTAGTTTCAACTTTGAACAAATCGAGGTAATAATTGAAAGCCTAGGATACAATAGAACTGCCGTGCCTATACTTTGTTTACAAATTTGCGACAAATGTCGCGTTCAGTTTGACAGATTATGTTGAAGTTATAAGTGACATAAGATATGCATGAGCCTATTTATAATAGCTGCCTCTTTCTCGTTTCCAAATGAACAATATGCTGGAAATAGGCCCCACGCACTTGGCACCACTTGGTGGTGCCACTACAGCCCCATTCTGAAAGTGACAAATGATAGCCCTAGGGCCCCTCTACCTTGCCCCAATAATCATTTGATGAACACTTCAAGGATAAGGCGTATAATAGCTGCCCTTTTCCCCTTTCCCAATGTACAATGATGAAAAATATCAAAGTTCAGGTTACCTAACTGGACCCTTTCAGCCCCTAGGACCCTGCAGAAATCTGTCGAGGGATACCCCCTAAGGCCCCCTACCCACCCCCAGTGTTAGTTTGTTCAGGAGGCCGACAATGAATAAGATATGAATGCTGGAAATATGCCCCGCGCACTTGGCACCCTTGGTGGTGCCATTACAGCCCCATTCTGAAAGTGGTAAATGATAGCCCTAGGGCCCCTCTACCTTGCCCCAATAATCATTTGATGAACACTTCAAGGATAAGGCGTATAATAGCTGCCCTTTTCCCCTTTCCCAATGTACAATGATGAAAAATATCAAAGTTCAGGTTAGCTAACTGGACCCTTTCAGCCCCTAAGACCCTGCAGAAATCTGTCGAGGGATACCCCCTAAGGCCCCCTACCCACCCGCAGTGTTAGTTTGTTCAGGAGGCCGACAATGAATAAGATATGAATGCTGGAAATATGCCCCACGCACTAGGCACCACTTGGTGGTGCCACTACAGCCCCATTCTGAAAGTGGCAAATGATAGCCCTAGGGCCCCTCTACCTTGCCCCAATAATCATTTGATGAACACTTCAAGGATAAGGCGTATAATAGCTGCCCTTTTCCCCTTTCCCAATGTACAATGATGAAAAAAATCAAAGTTCAGGTTAGCTAACTGGACCCTTTCAGCCCCTAGGACCCTGCAGAAATCTGTCGAGGGATACCCCCTAAGGCCCCCTACCCACCCTCAGTGTTAGTTTGTTCAGGAGGCCGACAATGAATAAGATATGAATGCTGGAAATATGCCCCACGCACTTGGCACCACTTGGTGGAGCCACTACAGCCCCATTCTGAAAGTGGCAAATGATAGCCCTAGGGCCCCTCTACCTTGCCCCAATAATCATTTGATGAACACTTCAAGGATAAGGCGTATAATAGCTGCCCTTTTCCCCTTTCCCAATGTACAATGATGAAAAATATCAAAGTTCAGGTTAGCTAACTGGACCCTTTCAGCCCCTAGGACCCTGCAGAAATCTGTCGAGGGATACCCCCTAAGGCCCCCTACCCACCCGCAGTGTTAGTTTGTTCAGGAGGCCGACAATGAATAAGATATGAATGCTGGAAATATGCCCCGCGCACTTGGCACCACTTGGTGGTGCCACTACAGCCCCATTCTGAAAGTGGCAAATGATAGCCCTAGGGCCCCTCTACCTTGCCCCAATAATCATTTGATGAACACTTCAAGGATAAGGCGTATAATAGCTGCCCTTTTCCCCTTTCCCAATGTACAATGATGAAAAATATCAAAGTTCAGGTTAGCTAACTGGACCCTTTCAGCCCCTAGGACCCTGCAGAAATCTGTCGAGGGATACCCCCTAAGGCCCCCTACCCACCCCCAGTGTTAGTTTGTTCAGGAGGCCGACAATGAATAAGATATGAATGCTGGAAATATGCCCCGCGCACTTGGCACCACTTGCTGGTGCCACTACAGCCCCATTCTGAAAGTGGCAAATGATAGCCCTAGGGCCCCTCTACCTTGCCCCAATAATCATTTGATGAACACTTCAAGGATAAGGCGTATAATAGCTGCCCTTTTCCCCTTTCCCAATGTAGAACGATGAAAAATATCAAAGTTCAGGTTACCTAACTGGACCCTTTCAGCCCCTAAGACCCTGCAGAAATTTGTCGAGGGATACCCCCTAAGGCCCCCTACCCACCCCCAGTGTTAGTTTGTTCAGGAGGCCGACAATGAATAAAATGATATGAATGCTGGAAATATGCCCCACGCACTTGGCACCACTTGGTGGTGCCACTACAGCCCCATTCTGAAAGTGGCAAATGATAGCCCTAGGGCCCCTCTACCTTGCCCCAATAATCATTTGATGAACACTTCAAGGATAAGGCGTATAATAGCTGCCCTTTTCCCCTTTCCCAATGTACAATGATGAAAAAAATCAAAGTTCAGGTTAGCTAACTGGACCCTTTCAGCCCCTAGGACCCTGCAGAAATCTGTCGAGGGATACCCAAGGCCCTCAACCCATGGTTAGACCCTTGAATGACCCAGCCCCATTCTGAAGACCCTTAGGGCCCAATAATCATTTGATGAACCTTCAGGATAAGATGCTGCCCTTTTCCTGTTTCCTAAGGCCCCCTACCCACCTCCAGTGTTAGTTTGTTCAGGAGGCCGACAATGAATAAGATATGAATGCTGGAAATATGCCCCACGCACTTGGCACCACTTGGTGGTGCCACTACAGCCCCATTCTGAAAGTGGCAAATGATAGCCCTAGGGCCCCTCTACCTTGCCCCAATAATCATTTGATGAACACTTCAAGGATAAGGCGTATAATAGCTGCCCTTTTCCCCTTTCCCAATGTACAATGATGAAAAATATCAAAGTTCAGGTTAGCTAACTGGACCCTTGCAGCCCCTAGGACCCTGCAGAAATCTGTCGAGGGATACCCCCTAAGGCCCCCTACCCACCCCCAGTGTTAGTTTGTTCAGGAGGCCGACAATGAATAAGATATGAATGCTGGAAAAATGCCCCACGCACTTGGCACCACTGGGTGGTGCCACTACAGCCCCATTCTGAAAGTGGCAAATGATAGCCCTAGGGCCCCTCTACCTTGCCCCAATAATCATTTGATGAACACTTCAAGGATAAGGCGTATAATAGCTGCCCTTTTCCCCTTTCCCAATGTACAATGATGAAAAATATCAAAGTTCAGGTTAGCTAACTGGACCCTTTCAGCCCCTAGGACCCTGCAGAAATCTGTCGAGGGATACCCCCTAAGGCCCCCTACCCACCTCCAGTGTTAGTTTGTTCAGGAGGCCGACAATGAATAAGATATGAATGCTGGAAATATGCCCCACGCACTTGGCACCACTGGGTGGTGCCACTACAGCCCCATTCTGAAAGTGGCAAATGATAGCCCTAGGGCCCCTCTACCTTGCCCCAATAATCATTTGATGAACACTTCAAGGATAAGGCGTATAATAGCTGCCCTTTTCCCCTTTCCCAATGTACAATGATGAAAAATATCAAAGTTCAGGTTAGCTAACTGGACCCTTGCAGCCCCTAGGACCCTGCAGAAATCTGTCGAGGGATACCCCCTAAGGCCCCCTACCCACCCCCAGTGTTAGTTTGTTCAGGAGGCCGACAATGAATAAGATATGAATGCTGGAAATATGCCCCACTCACTTGGCACCACTTGGTGGTGCCACTACAGCCCCATTCTGAAAGTGGCAAATGATAGCCCTAGGGCCCCTCTACCTTGCCCCAATAATCATTTGATGAACACTTCAAGGATAAGGCGTATAATAGCTGCCCTTTTCCCCTTTCCCAATGTACAATGATGAAAAATATCAAAGTTCAGGTTAGCTAACTGGACCCTTTCAGCCCCTAGGACCCTGCAGAAATCTGTCGAGGGATACCCCCTAAGGCCCCCTACCCACCCGCAGTGTTAGTTTGTTCAGGAGGCCGACAATGAATAAGATATGAATGCTGGAAATATGCCCCGCGCACTTGGCACCACTTGGTGGTGCCACTACAGCCCCATTCTGAAAGTGGCAAATGATAGCCCTAGGGCCCCTCTACCTTGCCCTAATAATCATTTGATGAACACTTCAAGGATAAGGCGTATAATAGCTGCCCTTTTCCCCTTTCCCAATGTACAATGATGAAAAATATCAAAGTTCAGGTTAGCTAACTGGACCCTTTCAGCCCCTAGGACCCTGCAGAAATCTGTCGAGGGATACCCCCTAAGGCCCCCTACCCACCCCCAGTGTTAGTTTGTTCAGGAGGCCGACAATGAATAAGATATGAATGCTGGAAATATGCCCCGCGCACTTGGCACCACTTGCTGGTGCCACTACAGCCCCATTCTGAAAGTGGCAAATGATAGCCCTAGGGCCCCTCTACCTTGCCCCAATAATCATTTGATGAACACTTCAAGGATAAGGCGTATAATAGCTGCCCTTTTCCCCTTTCCCAATGTAGAACGATGAAAAATATCAAAGCTCAGGTTACCTAACTGGACCCTTTCAGCCCCTAAGACCCTGCAGAAATTTGTCGAGGGATACCCCCTAAGGCCCCCTACCCACCCCCAGTGTTAGTTTGTTCAGGAGGCCGACAATGAATAAAATGATATGAATGCTGGAAATATGCCCCACGCACTTGGCACCACTTGGTGGTGCCACTACAGCCCCATTCTGAAAGTGGCAAATGATAGCCCTAGGGCCCCTCTACCTTGCCCCAATAATCATTTGATGAACACTTCAAGGATAAGGCGTATAATAGCTGCCCTTTTCCCCTTTCCCAATGTACAATGATGAAAAAAATCAAAGTTCAGGTTAGCTAACTGGACCCTTTCAGCCCCTAGGACCCTGCAGAAATCTGTCGAGGGATACCCCCTAAGGCCCCCTACCCACCCCCAGTGTTAGTTTGTTCAGGAGGCCGACAATGAATAAGATATGAATGCTGGAAATATGCCCCACTCACTTGGCACCACTTGGTGGTGCCACTACAGCCCCATTCTGAAAGTGGCAAATGATAGCCCTAGGGCCCCTCTACCTTGCCCCAATAATCATTTGATGAACACTTCAAGGATAAGGCGTATAATAGCTGCCCTTTTCCCCTTTCCCAATGTACAATGATGAAAAATATCAAAGTTCAGGTTAGCTAACTGGACCCTTTCAGCCCCTAGGACCCTGCAGAAATCTGTCGAGGGATACCCCCTAAGGCCCCCTACCCACCCGCAGTGTTAGTTTGTTCAGGAGGCCGACAATGAATAAGATATGAATGCTGGAAATATGCCCCGCGCACTTGGCACCACTTGGTGGTGCCACTACAGCCCCATTCTGAAAGTGGCAAATGATAGCCCTAGGGCCCCTCTACCTTGCCCTAATAATCATTTGATGAACACTTCAAGGATAAGGCGTATAATAGCTGCCCTTTTCCCGTTTCCCAATCTAGAATGATGAAAAACCTCAAAGTTCTGGTTAGCTAACTGGACCCTTTCAGCCCCTAGGACCCTGCAGAAATCTGTCAAGGGATACCCCCTAAGGCCCCCTACCCACCCCCAGTGTTAGTTTGTTCAGGAGGCCGACAATGAATAAGATATGAATGCTGGAAATATGCCCCGCGCACTTGGCACCACTTGCTGGTGCCACTACAGCCCCATTCTGAAAGTGGCAAATGATAGCCCTAGGGCCCCTCTACCTTGCCCCAATAATCATTTGATGAACACTTCAAGGATAAGGCGTATAATAGCTGCCCTTTTCCCCTTTCCCAATGTAGAACGATGAAAAATATCAAAGCTCAGGTTACCTAACTGGACCCTTCCGGTCCCTAGGACCCTGCAGAAATCTGTCAAGGGATACCCCCTAAGGCCCCCTAACTATCCCCAGTGTTAGTTTGCTCAGGAGGCCGACAATGAATAAAATATGAATGCTGGAAATATGCCCCACGCACTTGGCACCACTTGGTGGTGCCACTACAGCCCCATTCTGAGAGTGGCAAATGATAGCCCTAGGGCCCCTCTACCTTGCCCCAATAATCATTTGATGAACACTTCAAGGATAAGGCGTATAATAGCTGCCCTTTTCCCCTTTCCCAATGTACAATGATGAAAAAAATCAAAGTTCAGGTTAGCTAACTGGACCCTTTCAGCCCCTAGGACCCTGCAGAAATCTGTCGAGGGATACCCCCTAAGGCCCCCTACCCACCCCCAGTGTTAGTTTGTTCAGGAGGCCGACAATGAATAAGATATGAATGCTGGAAATATGCCCCACGCACTTGGCACCACTTGGTGGTGCCACTACAGCCCCATTCTGAAAGTGGCAAATGATAGCCCTAGGGCCCCTCTACCTTGCCCCAATAATCATTTGATGAACACTTCAAGGATAAGGCGTATAATAGCTGCCCTTTTCCCCTTTCCCAATGTACAATGATGAAAAATATCAAAGTTCAGGTTAGCTAACTGGACCCTTTCGGCCCCTAGGACCCTGCAGAAATCTGTCGAGGGATACCCCCTAAGGCCCCCTACCCACCCCCAGTGTTAGTTTGTTCAGGAGGCCGACACATGAATAAAATAATGAAAGGGAAAAATATGGACCGCGCAATTGGCACCACGTGGTGGTGCCATTACAGCCCCATTCTGAAAGTGGTAAATGATAGCCCTAGGGCCCCTCTACCTTGCCCCAATAATCATTTGATGAACACTTCAAGGATAAGGCGTATAATAGCTGCCCTTTTCCCCTTTCCCAATGTACAATGATGAAAAATATCAAAGTTCAGGTTAGCTAACTGGACCCTTTCGGCCCCTAGGACCCTGCAGAAATCTGTCGAGGGATACCCCCTAAGGCCCCCTACCCACCTCCAGTGTTAGTTTGTTCAGGAGGCCGATAATGAATAAGATATGAATGCTGGAAAAATGCCCCACGCACTTGGCACCACTGGGTGGTGCCACTACAGCCCCATTCTGAAAGTGGCAAATGATAGCCCTAGGGCCCCTCTACCTTGCCCCAATAATCATTTGATGAACACTTCAAGGATAAGGCGTATAATAGCTGCCCTTTTCCCCTTTCCCAATGTACCTCCCAATGTATTTTTAATGGCGTTTGTGGGATAAAATGCAGAACAGCCAAAGTTCAGCATAGATAACTGGCCCTCTCGGGCTCCTGGGACCATTTGAAACTTTGTCAAGGGATTCTCCTTAAGACCCTTAACTTAATCACCAATAGAAATTATTGATGACGACTAATTGCTTGAAATATGACCAATGCACTTGGCACCACCTAGTGGTACCACTAAAGCCCCTTCTGATAGCAGGAAATAATAATCCTTGGGCCCTTCTATCTTGCCCTAGTAATGTTGATCACTTTATAAATCATGGGTATAATACCTGCCTGTAATATCAAAAATGCTTTTGGAACCACTTGGTGGCACCACCACCACTTATTACTGATAGTGGTAATTTCAGGTTAGCTTAATGGCCCTGTCATAATCTTGAGGTCCCTGAAGGAGTTGAAAAGAGATTCTTCCTGAAGGAGTTAACCATTTCCTAGTGCTTGTTTGTTCAACTGGATAAAAATTATAAAGTAATTTATTTCTTATTTTTCGGTTTTAAAAAAGAAAAAAAATTGTTCAGGTGAGCCTTACTGCCTCTGAGTATCTGATTTATTATGTAATTAATTGTTGCATTAATTTTCTAATCATTAACCATAAATTATCTAAAATAACGTATTAAAAACAGAACTGTGTCTGAGTACTCTCAGTTCTTTGATGAATTTCCTTATTGGCTGCTAGCTTCTACGCGCTTAGTGGCTGCTGTTATTGGCTGCTAGCTTCAGCCTGGTTTGATATTTTGAAGTTAATGTGGACGAATACGGAATTTTCATTTTAACTTTAGAAACAATGACATTGAAAGAATGCGTACAATATCATGAGGGGTGTACATCTATGCATCCCCACGGCCACATACTGTCTCGTTTGAAATAATGACATGAAAGAAACTCCAATTATTCCATTTATATCACAGGAGAGTTGAACATACACCATTTTTTTACATAAATAAAATTAAAGAATCAACATATTCAAGTTCAACATAACTTGAATTCGTATCCAGGTTTCTTGTGATATGGAATGCATAACGTATACATATATGGGCTAAACACTATAATCCTTCAGTAATTTTTTCCTGATACATATAAAAACAGTAGTCAATATTTATTCGGCATTCATGAATTTAAAAACTAATGCTTACCTCCGGGATTCATTCAAATTACGAAATACTAGTATATTTGCACTGTAAATGACGTTTCGTCAAACGCTAATGGTCTGCGACGCAAAAAAGGAAAGGGTGGGGGGGATAGGGGTATTCAAAAATTGCCTAAAAATCTACATTTAAATACGCTTTACATATGAGAACTTTTAAATATGTAAGTTAATATATATTTGAAGCAAAAGCAATATTCCAATTTGATTTTTTTAAAATGTGTATTTGTAGATTCATAGCAAAGTGAGTGACCCCCGTCTGAAAGACGCGCGGGAATGTGATTTATTGAGAAATGGGGAGGGAGTAATTTTCCGCTATTAAATCTAAACTGGTCGTACAAAAATTATACAAAAAATTATGAAGGTTATTCTTACTACAAGCTACCTAAAAAAAGTTTTTTACCAAAATTAAACGACAGTTTTTTTCACAAAAAAATTTTGAATTTGAAAAATGCACAATTTTCAAGGCTTAGATAATTCATAGTTTTTCAGTTTAAGGTCTTTAAAAATTGTTTTGATGATATGTATTTCAAAAAGATGACTATGATTTTGTGTTAAATGGTTAAAGGAATAAGTCAATGAAATTTGACATTTATATCTAACCTGGCTTTTTTGAAAATCAAGGTTTAAGTAGTTCATTGATTAAAAATTTTCTCTCCTTGTAAACAACTAAAGGGGGGTAACTTTTGGAATTTCCTGTCCAAAAACCACTCGAACGATTTTGTCCAAAATGTGCATACATGCAGTAGGTATAGTCATGTACCAAATATACAAAAATAACGAAAATTAAACGACAGAAATTTTTTGGGGTAGGTGTGTTGTACATCCTTAAGTGTAAAATTGTTAATATTTTGTTATTTTAACCAATAATTTGAAATTTCCATTTGTCTATGAATTTTTATGTGGTACCCTTCCAAATTCACATCACAGGTGCTTTTTTAACGTTTAAAATTCTCTTACAAAATGACACAAGCACTTTTCTCCATCAGGTTTATTATGAAAACCCATGAATTCTATAATGTATATCATAATACACTAAATACATACGTATCAAAGAGAACAATATTTGTTTCTACATTGAAAATCATGTCTTTTATTCTGTTGAATAAACTGTACCTTTTTACCCTGGTCAGATAAATGTTATTGAGTTAAGAAAAATTATCCATGATAGTTAAACATCATACTCAGGTATTTAGATAATAATGTCCGTCTGTCACAAAAACTTTAACCTTGCCTATAACTTTTGATTTAGTGGAACTTTGACTTTCATATTTCACACATGTATCTCTTGTAACAAGACCTTTCTTTGGGTACCACCAAATTTGACCTTTTGACTTTTATCTTGGAGTTTGACCCATTTTAAACACAAAAATTCCAAACTTTTATTTTGGCCATAACTTTAGAATGTTATACAGCTGTACTAGTACGTAAGTACTAGGACTTTCATATTTCACATATGTATTTCTTGCGACAAGACCTTTCACTGAATACCAACAACTTTGACCTTTTGACCTTGGAGGTTTACGTTCTTATGAAAAACTATAACCTTGACCATTACTTTTGAATGGTGGGGCTTGGGCTTTTGTTCTTCACAAAGGTAATTCTTGCGAAAAGAACTTTTATTGGATGCAAAAAACTTTGAACCTTTGACCTTGACCTTGGAGTTTTAACCTCTATTCAAAAACCTTAACCTTGTTCACCACTTTTAAAGGGTAGAAACCAGGACTTTCATATTTCACATATGTATTCTTTGTGGCAAGACCTATTATTGGTTAACAATAACTTTGACATTTTGTCCTTGACCTTGGAGATTTACCTACTTATGAAAAATTTAAACCTTGACAAAAACTTTTTGAACAGTAAGGGCTAGGGCTAAGCAAATTATACAAATACTACGACAAACCTTTTGCTCAAACCATAATTTATGATGATACATACTATAATGTACATTATGTGTAAGAAACACAAAATTCTACCCACTTATTTTAAGTGGGGGCATCTCAAAATGCCAAAAATAAACGACTTTTCCTGTTTCTATAGACTACTACAAAATATTATGGATACAAAGGAGTTATACAAAAATGATTGAGAGAATTTAAAATTTTTATGTTTTAAATTTCAAGAGCAAATATGTTTATTACTTTTTCTTTTCAACATTTTCATAACCAATTTTTGAGAGCTTCACGTTATCATTACGTCAAAAACACTCTATTTCGACCTCAATATTCATATAAGTTAAAACATCTTATTAAAAAACATATTTTTCATATTGTAATTTAAATGTTCAACCCGTTATTTCTTAATGTTGTCATTTTCTTTTCAATTAATTGAAAAAAAAAATGCTTCAAAAAGAAAATACGCTTCATTCTGCAATGATGCACGAAATATTGCGCAATTTAAATCCAAGTCGGACCCCTTAAATGTAATCAATGTTCTTTGTTTTGGAATCCCTTACAACCCGGAATCGTTTGCAGTAAGTAGTAATGTCTTTAACGATATGGTAACGTTAACAAAGCATGTATAATATCAAACATTTCAATTCAAACTCAAGAATTATAATAAAAATTACATTCCATTCCACGTAGTTAATAAAACAGTTTTAACTGCTGTCATTAATTCACAAGGGTCGATGAATCTTACTTTAATAGGTCAATTTGAAAGGGAAAGTCACATAATTCCCATCCTCTACACGGATGTCATAAAATATTGCACCCGGATATTCTCGCCTCTATCTTTTCTATTTAATTGTACTTTTTAATAAATAAAGATATAACATGTACTTTAAATATATACAGGGTGTTTTCTTTCGAGCTTATTTGATCCACATGAATAATTCGTACAACAAACTAAAAGCTATCTTTTAGTGATCTTTCTAAACGGTTATACCTATTTTTACACTACAATCAACTCAAAAAATAAACACATATTCACAGACACGTTTCATACATTTTCTAAAAAGATTTTTACTTATTATCGCAATGTCTTAGGACCTATGTAGTGCATATTCTTACGAATGTTTAGATCGTCAGAAATAGTGTTTGAGCAAACCTTGTCTGATGAATTATTTAAATCATCTTTAATTGATTTATTGTATATTGTTTAACGTCCCTCTTGATCATTTTTCACTCATATGGAGGCGCCACCACTTGCTGGTGGAAAAATGTAATTTTGTCCTATACTCGGCACTCAGGGCCATTGAGCAGGAAGTGATCTTTTTCGCACAAACACCTACTGCGAAAGGGAACTGCGTTTCTACGGTCTCATCCGAAGGACCGGTCTCCACGTCCCACAGTTGGATTCGAACCCGCGACGTGAGGATATACTCCTCACTTCGCGACTCTAGAGCAGACATTCTACCCGTTCAGGCGACTAAATCATCTCAGAATAAATATTTAGTTTTGGAGAATCATGTTAATGTGTTAGAAGTATTTTACCCTATCTTTGGACTTTCTGTTTGGCGTGACTTTCCCGGTGCTACGTAAAGGAGAATACTAGTAGATTTTCACTGGTTACGAAATTAATAACATAGAAACTTAAAATTGTTGTTGATAACGATCAGAGGGCTTATGCCCCACCTCTGTGCCGTGAGAGAACTTTTAATTGGCTATTTACTACACCAGTTGACATTCGGCCGCATTTCTATCATATGTATATTTCAACAGTGAAGGGAAGCTGTGTAAATTTCAGAAGTTAATTAGGTAACGTCGAGAATGCCACGCCTTACTGAAAGTCCAAACTAAGCGTGTAATTCTTCTATATAACCATAGATGGTTAATATTGGGCTTTTACGAGAAGCACTGACTTTAAGGTTGACGAATTACGTTCACACTTGGACAGAGTATGGAAGCTCTTTTACGATATAAATATTTAGCTCAACATTTATCCAACGAAAATAACGAGTTACTTCAAAGCACGGATAAGTTTTCTTTGAAGAAAACGACAACCATCATGCCCTCAAATCCAGGCCTTCACAGAAACACAATAACCATGACCACTAAAAAGGTTTAATCTTCCATCATCAATTCTGTTCCTCCGTAGATGTGAATGTTTAAATGTCCAAGTAAACAGTCAAATGTAAAAGTCAGTGCTATTTCCCTATTACTACTTGATAGTGTTCTGCATATTTTTTACCTAAAAAACAATAAGGATTTTCCTGAGGCCATAAATAATTATAAAAAATAGTAATTAAGTTTTTCATCACCAAACCTTTCTCTGTGCTTTTGACACTTTATAATAGGCTTTTAGACCAGGTTATAACAAGTTCGTATTTGGATACATCGACACCAGAACACAGGCTTTTAAAGAAAAATATTTTATGGAAGAAGTTCCTGGTCCAGCTAGAACAACTTATTTTTTTACCTTAAGCTGCAATATTCCAACAAAGGAATTGACACGGTTTATCTAAGAAATATCAAGGTTCTCCATCGTTTCAAATTAGACATGACACAAGACGTGGCATCTCAATGGGAGTGAAACATTCAAGGAAGGGACATTTTACAAAACACACACACAGACACCCTCACACAAAACAATAAAAACAATCAACCAAAGTTAACGTCTCTGCGTATTGTTAAAAAGTTTCATCGCTTTTGTATTGCTACAGTGCGGTCTTGGAAGATTTTCAACACTATCGACATTATTATTGCATCCATATTGATAAATTGTTTGATTGTATGTTGTTTTATTTTCCTTTAAAGATTTTAACTCATATAGGGACGTCTTTATAAAACGGTGACAGGGCTTTCAATTTAGACCTTTACTTGGCACTCAAGGCCACTGAGCAGCAAGTGTTCCTTATCGATATCATGCCAAAGCCTACCATAACAATGGGTCTTAGATTTCAAAGTAAACACCAATAGTCCTGCAATTTTCTCCTCAAAGAGCAGAGCGCTTGGCGAAGGACATTCATATGGAAAGGTCATGCATAGTTTTGTAATCCAATATTGTTCCCTTTGACTAAGGATAAGTATGTTTTTATAATTATGGGAAAATATTATGACGGTAAATCTTTTTCTAGAATTCAAAAATGTTTAAGTGAGTTGAGGAGCGAATCACGTCTGGTTTCTTACAAGGTGAAATATTAAAAGTAAATTTGCTTAAATTTCTTGTTAATTTTGATGTAAGAGATTTCAAAGATTACTGTTATATATTTTTCTCCGTCAAAATTATACAACTTTAAATGGAAATGGAAAAGTGTTTTTAAAATCAAGCGGGGATTCTATTTTTGGCAAAATGGTGGCGTTTGAAAAATCTTCTTTTTTACCTCTCAAAATATATCGAATAAATATAATTTCCCTCACAAACTTACAATTATTTTATTCTAAAAAACAAACTTCCAATCTGAGTACAGATTTGAGCCAAAATCCTTTAACAATGTTTTTATCTCTTAGTAAACTATCAAAAATTTCTGTTTTTGTATCATTTTGTATCTTTATGTAACAATTTCACCATATGTGAAAATAAGAAAAAATTAAATATAGGAATCACAAAAACTAACTAAAAGATCTTAAAGAACAAGGTTCACTTTCGCCTTATTTGGCCCTGTGAATTTCTGAAAAACTGAAACTGCATAGTTTTAGTTAACAATGCATTAAAATATCACTTAGATCTTTGGTGACTGCGATCCTATAAAAAATGACGTCATTTTCTGTCTAGTCAATGCATTATGACGTCACGAAATGCGTCAATTTTCTCATATTCCGAAAAAGTCTACAAAAACGGCCAATTTTTAAAGTTATTTTTTGATATTTGATATAGAGCGCAACATCTGATCTAAAATATGTAACTAGTAAATGGTAGAACTGTTTCAGGGGATTCATGGACATGTTTTATTTTTTAGATCAGAGGGTGCGCTCATATTATTTTTCTTCACTGAAAGTACTCAAATATACATGTTTACCTAAAAATTCAAGAACATTGCAATTTCATAAAGCCAGTTCTCCAAGACCTGGACTTTGAGGAAATTTTTTTTAGTAGGATATGAAAGCACCAAGTCTCTATTTTATTTTAATGCTTCAAGTAGAAAATCAAGTGTCGATCAATTAATTGGTATATCTACAGGGCCATTTTATGCATAAAGTGAACCGACTTCTTTTAAGAAGAATATAGAACATTCGGATTAGTCAATATTCATTTTAGTTTAATTATTTATGTCAATTTGGTCATATCACCTTATGGGTTTTATGCTAATTTCATTAATTTCTAGATACAAAAAGTATAAAAAGAGTCCCTCGAGCTCCTTAATTTTTAGTCTTTGCTTCTAGAGCTAATTCTAAGTTATCCGTAATACTTAAGATTTTTCTCCTGTATCAGTATAATAAAACAGTTAAAATCTATATGCAGTTAGCCGGATTTCAGTTCTCTTCGCCCGTGCCTATTTCTCCCAACTAGAACTAGGGAAACAGTCCTAAAATAAAGGAACTCTCTCAGATGTTTTACCTGTATAATATTTAAAATCAGTTAAAACACTCTTTAAGCAGATATATTGTTGAAAAAGTATTTTGTATTGTAACAAAATTAATCAGATATGTATAACGTCAGTTAACGTAAACAATTATATGTTTTCTACAAAATGTTTCGTAAAACTAAACCTGTCATATGCATTTTTGAAGATAAAAATATTCTCATACGAAAGAAAAACTCTAAACATTAATTGGTACAAACTGAAAGCATAGTTATTTTCTTCAGACTAGAACATTGATAATTCTTTTTACTAGCTAAGATAGTGAGTAGAATGTGTCTCAAGGAGTGGGGTCTTATAGATACCAGATAACCTAGTAAAGGTTACTTGTAAATTTTGGATTTACTAATGTTATCAACTAAAACTACCCTATACCTAGTAAAACTACTTTGATGTAATGATTGTATGGACAGTAAATTTACAAGTTTTGTTAATGAATTTAATTAGTTTTTTTTTATCAGTGTATAAGAAAATAGAATAGGTAATCTAATATTATCCTCTCTATAAAATTCTGGAGCACATATTCCAGAACTTCAAATCTAAAAAATTGTCAACGGGGCAGACTGTATACTTTGGAATTTTTTTTAGCAAAAATTAAATTGTTCGTTTAGAATCATGATAAAATCTTAATATAACTGCTAGGGGGATGATCTGGTTGACACGTTATGCAATTTTTTATTACAGAAACACAACCCAAGCAGAACATTCAATAGAAATTAAAATGACCATTTAGAAATTAAAAGAAAGAAAGAACAATTAAAGAAGATAAGAAACAATATTACTCAAATCATACAAAAATGTTATGTAAAAAAGTTATGTCCTCTGGTTTGACAATAAATTTGTTTTAAAAGTTCTATAATGATGAAGAACTGCTTATAAGAAAATTCTTTCCAATGTCAATGATTTTGCTGATCTGAAGAGTCCTTGCTTACGCTTTGAACAAAATCCTTCAAAATTCATCTTTTGATATATTATTCAATCACATTTTTGGTGTCCTGTAAATATATGCAATTAAGTTTTCTTGTTAATCTTGACGATCAAATGTTGCTGGAAAAAAGTTCAACAAAGACTTGATTCCAGGTAAACTTATTACATTTTACGCAGTAGCCAAATTATTCCTTAGAGTATTATTTTTTGTGTCATATGCGAAAGGTTTTGAATTTTAAATGTTCACATTACAACTGAAAAGGGTAAAAAAAACTAAATTTATCCTAAATCACGCTTCCCAGAATCTCATCTTCTACGCAGTAGCCAATCCGTCTGTAATGTAATTGATGGTGTTCTAAAAAAATTTAAACCATTAAGAGAACCGCAAAATGCAGTCGTTATATGGTTACGCCTACTCTTTTAGTAAGTTTTTGACATTTTTATGCAAAAGTTCATACATGGGTAAACCCAAATTACAAAATAATAAAAATGTAAATGTTAATATTTTTTGTAGATGATAATTCGAGAAATATCCAATTTTATGGACTATTTTAAGTACTAAATATTGAGGCGATTTTTTTTTTTTTTTGACATATACAATCCATATTATAATCAGAAAACAACATTTTAATAATAATACCTGTACTTCTAGGCAAATTTTCTTTTATATATGTGAATTTACAAAATTTCGGAACTCGTTCAATAACATGAAATTGTATGCTAAAGTTAATTACTATGACAATATAAAAATACACCTTGTAGACACCAACAGAAACAACAAAAATTGGAAACAAATGAAGGATGCATTTAACGTTAAATCATACAATGAAACCCCTCTATTACAAATTACCACTGATAATAGCAAAAATGACTTAGCGTTTTCCTGATCTTGAAAAAAATTGAAGCACTCAAAAGTTATTTTTCATCTACCTCCTGTATTGATGATACAAACCAAAGTCTACCACAAAATATATTTTTGATGTAGTGATAATCTACGTAATATCATGGTTACTGAATAAGAGGAAGTCCACAATATTTCAATATTTCCTGTTAATAAATCTATAGGTCCCGACTTTATCAGACACAAAATGCTTAAGAATGCTATTTCTACTATTTCAAAAAATTACTGAAAATCACTTTTTATTCGCGAGAACTTTATCTTCGAGTAATCACGCGAGACAGTGTGCTCGCGAAAATTTAATTCTCTCGTATAAAAGTATTCCTTGGGACTATCTAGAGCAATAACCGCAATTCTTTAAAATTTTGTCTCGTTTATCAAGAATCAAGGCTTACCTCGCAAAAATAAGGGGTCGCGAAAATTAAGTGATCTACAGTAGCTATGTTATTCAGAGAATATTTTCCCGGCCATATGAAAAGTACATCGCGTATAACCCCGCATATCGCGTTGCGGAATGGTGACATTAGGGGGTGCGAATATAGAAGCGGAATTTGAAAGAAAAGTCTACCTGATTAGCTTTCCTACTGTGATTGAGAAATTGAATGATTGACTCTAAACTGTTTAATGCCGAGTCAGCAATTTTTTCAGCCATGTTTCGGCGGCGTGATTGAGATAAAAGTATTCCTATATTAACTTACGATGGAACACAGTGATATCCCAGCTTACAGTGATATCCAAGCTTATCGTTACTCGTTTTCAAGGTTGGGCTACGTCCTAAAATGCATGACCACTTCTGCAATATCTGGTAAGAGCATGCAAGGACGCAAAATTGACCGTTTCTTTGTGAAAATTTGACCGTTTCTTGGTGCCTAATATATCATTTAAGTTTATTTGACTTATGTGACGGACTTCTAAACATACGTTATTCAAGCATAAGATTATTTTCGCATGCATGTAACTAAAATAGCCGCGTGCATGCTATTAATCAGTTATAATTATTTGATTTCAGAATGCAAAGAGTGAAACTATTACGCACTTAAAAAATAATATTAAATACTCTTACTATCAATATTATTGTAATTTTAATTCGACATTATTGTAATCTTAATTTGACACAACGTGTGTACGATTTGACTTTTCACATATGTGTCTTGTTCAGAAAAACGAAAAGAAATTGTGTGCGAATTGACTTTTGTAGTTTGCATGGTGGCAGAGGAAAGCTTCAGATTAAGTACCGTCAAAAATTAGTAAAAAATAGAGAAACTTCGGGTTTAGTTTAATTTATATTTTATTTGAACATGACAAGCAAGAAATACAGGCAAGAAGTACAAAGAGAAAAAAGAGGATTCGGAAACAAAATTCAAAACCTCATACCAATCCGTTTCCTTATTATCAATGATAAGATGACAGACCCTTATTAGATAGTTACAAAACACGGTTTTAAGCTGGTTACAACAATATTTGAGATTGACATACATGTTGAATATGAAATCATGCTAATTTATACAAATGAATGACGTTCTAATTATACAGAAAAAATCTAATGGATGTACAATATGTATGAGAAAAAATAGTAGAAAGTGGTTGAATTGACAGAGAAGATAATTAAAGAATAAGTACAGGAGCAGTAACAAAATTAATATTAATACAGGAAAAAACAATAACAGAATGGGGGTTATAATGAAAAGGAAAAATAATGAATGACGCTTCAACATACAATTGACAGAGTGTACACAAGAACATACCCAAGGGAGGTGAAGTAGTGCATAATTACTATCGGAAAACTGATTACATAAATCTTTTGGTAGATACAATAAATAATTGCACAGATTTAAAGATCACATCATTTTCTGCCGATGAGAGATTTTCATCACCAAATGATGATATATTGGTGTTAATGTAATGTTGAAGTGTATAGATAAATCAATCTCTGAAATTTTTAAAATAAGGACAATGTAGGACAAAATGTTCACCACAATTACAGTTTGGGCTACTGACAATTTTTTTTTTAGAAAATAATTGACTTTTCGGTGAGCTACAATCTATTTAAAAGCCGTAGTCTTTTGTGCAGTACCTGTTCCTTATGTTAACCAGTAAAATAAAAGATATATTGATGGGGTTTGCGATTTGAATTGATGACATACTTGTATATAAGAAATTGTAAAAAAAAAAAAAAAAAAAAAAAAAAAAAAAATTGGCTTGTAAAGATGAAAATTACTGTAAAATCACATATTTTCGAGGGGTCAAATTTTCGTGATTAGAGAAAAAACTTTGAAAAAAAGAAGAATTTATGTATGTAACATGTTATATTTCGTGGTGGACCTGAAATCAGGGGTCTCTTCATACCTTGAGAATGGAGAAATTAATCTCCAAGAAACTTTGGGGTTTAACTGTTCCATTTCACCTGATTCCACCTTCGATGTTTTAGAGTTCGTGTTTGCCCTTCAGCTCCTATGTTGTATTTTTATGGAAGGACTTTTGAGCTTGAATACTGCTCGTTATCTCCATATATTTCATTCGCAGTAAAGTAGAGTCATAACTGTTAATATTAAAAGAGATGCATCCTCCGGTAGCGTAGATTCAGATTTGGCCAAATCATGACCATATGTTTTAAGGAGAGACCACCATTAGTGGTCAAAGTTTTACATGAGGATATAAATATTACTGTAAAATCAAATAATTTCTTGGGTCTAATTTTTGTGGTTTGGGGAAAACTTTTGGTTTATGACGATATGATTTTGTGGATGTAGAATTGTTGAGATATAATGTGTATCACTTTCAACATTTCGTGGACATGAATTCGTTGGTGTCTTTACACCTCGAAAACAACGAAAATTAACCCCTACGAAAATTTGTGATTTCACAATATTTAAACCATTTCGAAAGAATACCATTCGTGATAAATCATTAATTCAGGATGTATATTCAAATTTGTTCAAAAAAAGTTGCTGAGGATAGGACTGACTACAATAGAAGATCAAAGAAATGGGGAAATATCTAAAGCTATGATTTGTCAAAGAAATATGAATGGATTTTCAGTTCGTGTAGATTCCAATATGAATAAATCTAGAGATGGCCAGGTGTTATTTGTGATCATGTACGTATTTCACCTTTTCAACACCAAACTCACAGATTTCTTTTTCCAAGCTAGTGTGCTCAAGTGACCTACATGTATGTGACCCTATGGCTCTTGTTTCATTTGCCATTTCAGTAAAAATTTAGGTTCTAAAATAAACATTCTTACTTGGGTGTTTTTGTCTGTAAAATTACATGTATGACCGTACCCCCATCTCACCCCTTACCCCGATGAAACACGAAATGCGTTGCTACATGTATGAATTTGTGTAAAAAACAGTCCATATCAGCTTGAATATGGGTTTCAAGAGGGAATGCTTTTTTTTCAAATCTAAGTAAATCATCAAGGTCAAATGGTAAAAAATAATGGTCCCTCAAAGAAAGGTCTCACACTAAGTGTCATCTTACCCCAATGAAACACGAAATCCGTTGCTATGAATTTGTGGAAGAAAAGCAGTCCATAATCAACTTTAATGAGGGTTTCAAGAGAGAATACTTTCTTTAAAAATATTTTCTTATAAAAACATCATGCCAAATATTATGAATTAAAGTTTTCACTTAAATTAATATTGTCCGCAAAAAATAACAGGGCTTACTCCAATAATCCATCCCTAAACGTTTACATTAAGGCTCTTCTTGCCTCGTATGTAAACATTTTTACCAGTGCTGCCAATTTACAACATGACAATAAACCATCGAAAGATTATAACAACCAAAAACAAGTACATTGTAAAACATTGAATCATATAACTTTATTCTCGGTTGTTTGAAAGGCACTTGACTATACTTAGCAGCAAGTTAAAACGGGTACGTAGTGGAAACAGATATTTTGTTTGGGCGTACACACAGTAGTGGAGGCAGGATTTTCTTTAAAGGTTTGACTATTTATTTAATGATTTTATGATGTATTGGATGAAAATGTATGCCATCTAAAGAATAATCCATATCTCCAACATGTTTTCCGTTAATGTATTTGACTTTCATTTCTTTAATTCGTCATCTTTGGAGACGATTGGGACAATAATATGCATGTTTTCAACAAAGAGAGCATTTTTGATATTGATTACGTACAATTATTTTACGTTTTAAAAATGTGACTGTGTATTTAATTTTTCTCAACAAGGAAAAGTGAATGATTAAACTTAAAATGAAAAGTTTATACAATTCACATGAATAATTATAGAACACAATTTGCAAATTGTTGAATACAAATAGATATTTATAAAATACAATAAAAGATATATAACAAATGAAAAAGTTTTCGGAAAAAGTATTTAAAATAAAAATGAAATAATTGCAACGTTTGACATGCCATATTTATGAGTGCATTTAGACATTGAAAAGCATAGGGATGTTAAACCTAAGAAGTGAGGAGCTTCCTGTATGTACGTACATGTAGTTATCGCCGGTGTCTATAACTTGATGGCCTTCGTTGGAGAGAAGTTATATAAAGTACAATTTTATTGTAATGAAGGAGCACCGACTCAATTGAGAAAATAGATTTCACAAAACATTCTGAAAATTAAATAAGTTAACAGAATTTCAGACTTTCAACATTTTCTCTTGATTTTTTTTTCATTTTATAATCTATTCAGTTATGTATTTTACAATTTTATATTTGTAAAACTTTCAAAACTGACAGCGGGTGAAACAAATAAGTCTGTGTAGAATTTGGCCTTGTTTAAGGACATACAAGAACAAAGTAGTTACAATGCACTAACAAATTATCATATACAAGAAAAAAGTAGTTACTAACAAATTATTTATATGTACAATTTATGATGCGTGACATTCTAGATAAATTTCTAGCCCAACGCAATTAGTGTTTCAAAATCAAGCATGAGTAGAACAATGCATGTTATATAAAATCAATCTTTTCAAATCATAAGAATTTTATTAGTGAACTTTAACAGTTCGTAACATACCATCATAAGTTATGCGGAATTCTTCAGGAATCTTTCTTCGTAATTTATGGATTTGTATTGTTCTCGTGACAACAAGTAGTTTCAAAGTATCTGCAAAATTCTCCCACGACAGTCTCCATTTGATAAACATGAACAGTCGTTCATCATTCAAATGTTGGAGCCCTACTATTCAAGTCACTTGATCATCAGAAATATAGGTAGATAAAAAATATAAGAAAAATATAAACATAATCGCAATATTTTTTGCTCCCGTTTACGAAGTTTCGAGGGTATATAGTTTTTGTCGTGTCCGTCCTTCCGTCCTGCTGTCTGTCTGTCTCTCTGTCTGTTTTATGTCTGTATGTCTCTGTGTTTGTCTGTTTGTCCGCAAAATCATTAACCTTTCCCATCACTCGTGCTTAGTGGTGCTATGACTTTCATATTTCAAATGTGTATTTCTTGTGAGAAGACCCATTTTATAGGTACCACAAAATTGACCTCTATCTTGGAGTATGACCAAACTTTTACTTTGGTCATATCTTTTGAACAGTAGGTTCTTTACTTTCATATAGATTTTGTGTGAATAGAACTTTCATTGGATACCAACAACTTTGACCTTGACCTTGGAAATTTCTGTCCTTATAAAAAACTTTAACGTTGGCCACAACTTATGAGCAATAAAGACCAGTGCTTTCGTACTTCACATTTGTAGTCCTTGTGAAAAGGTCTTTTAATTATTGGATACAAAGAACTTTGACCCTTTGATTTTGACATACTTTTAAAAAGCAAACCTGGACCATTACTTTTAAAGGGTTAGGGCTAGTTCATTTATACCATACATATTTAATTCTTGTGACAAGTCCTTTCTTGGGAACCACCAAATTTGACCCTTTGACCTTGACTTTGGAAGGGTAATGGCTTTAGCTTTCATACTTCAAATATTTATTTTTTGTAGCAAGGCCTTTCATTAGATACCAATAACGATGACCTTTTAAACTTGATCGCGTTGATTTCCGTACTTTTTCAGCTCACCTGAGCCGAAAGCTCAAGTGAGCTTTTCTGATTACAATTTTTCCGTCGTCCGTCCGTCTGTCTGTCTGTCCGTCCGTCTGTAAACTTTTCACATTTTCGATTCTTCTCAAGAACCGATGGGCCAATTTAAACCAAACTAAGTACAACTTAGTAGAAGGCATCCTTGGGTAAAAGGGAGTTTAAATTGTTAAAATTAAGGGCCTAGTCCCCTTACAAGGGGAGATACAGTAATCAAGAAAAGACAAAAATAGGGTTGGGTCACTAAAAAATCTTCTTCTCAAAAACCACTGAGCCAGGAAAGCTGAAACTTATGTGGAAGTATCCTTGGGTAATGTAAATATTAAATTGTTAAAATCGTGACCTCTGGGGGTAGGGCGGGGTCACAATAGGGAATCCAAGTTTTACATAGAAATATATAGAACAAATCTTTAAAAATCTTCTTCTCAAGAATTACTGGGCCAGGAAAGCTGAAACTTTTGTGGAAGCATCCTTCGGTAGTGTAGATATTAAATTGTTAATATTATGACCCCCGGGGGTAGGGCATGGCTGCAATAGGGAATCCAAGTTTTACATAGAAATATATAGAACAAATACTTAAAAATCTTCTTCTCAAGAACCACTGGGCCAGGAAAGCTGAAACTTATATGGAAGCATCCTTGCGTAGTGTAGATATTAAATTGTTAAAATCATAACCTCTGGGGGAAGGACGGTACAAAATAGGGAATCCAAGTTTTACATTGAAATGTATAGAAGAAATCTTTAAAAATCTTCTTCTCAAGAACCACTGGGCCAGGAAAGCTGAAACTTATGTGGAAGCATTCTTGGGTAGTGTAGATATTAAATTGTTAAAATCATGACCCCTGGGGGTAGGGCGGGGCCACAATAGGGAATCCAATTTTTACATAGAAATACATAGAACAAATCTTTAAAAATCTTCTTCTCAAGAACCACTGGGCCAGGAAAGCTGAAACTTATGTGAAAGCATCCTTGGGTAGCGTAGATATTAAATTGTTAAAATCATGACCCCTGGGGGTTGGGTGGGACCACAACAGGGAATCCAAGTTTTTCATAGAAATATATAGAACAAATGTTTAAAAATCTTCTTCTCAAGAACCACTTGGCCAGGAAAGCTGAAAGTTATGTGGAAGCATCCTTGCTTAGTGTAGATATTAAATTGTTAAAATCATGACCCCTGGGGGAAGGGCGGTCCAAAATAGGGAATCTAAGTTTTACATAGAAATGTATAGAACAAATCTTTAAAAATCTTCTACTCAAGAACCACTGGGCCAGGAAAGCTGAAACTTTTATGGAAGCATCCTTCGGAAGTGTAGATATTAAATTGTTAAAATCATGACCCCTGGGGGTAGGGCGGGGCCACAATAGGGAATCCAAGTTTTACATAAAAAAAAATAGAACAAATCTTTAAAAAACTTCTTCTCAAAAAACCACTGGGCCAGGAAAGCTTAAACTTATGTGGAAGCATTCTTGGGTAGCTTAGATTTCTAAAGTTTTAAAATCAAAAAAGGGAAGGGGGTAGTGGGGCATGATAAGTATAGCAAGAGGGGGAATCTGATAAAGAACTGCATCACCCAAATTACTCAGGTGAGCGATGTGGCCCATGGGCCTCTTGTTAACCTTGGCCATAACTTTTAATCATTAATTATAAGGGCTAGTGGTCTCATACTTAACATATGCAATCATTGTGAGAAGACCCTTTATTCGATATCAAGAACATTGACTCTTTGACCTTCATCTTAGAGTTAGACATATTTTAAAAAACAAACCTTGATAATAACTTTTAGGGTTAGGACTATTACTCTTATACTTTTCATATATAATCCTTGGGACAAGTCCTTTCATTTGATATCAAGAATGATGACACTTTTCCCTTGAATTTGGAATTTTGTCAAAATTAAGCATTTTAAAGGAAAACAAAGCTTTAGAGAGGAGAGAACAACTTTGGATGTCTCGCCCAAAAGTAACAAAAAGTGGTATATATGGCCATATAGTTACATGGATTTAAAAGAAATTCTTAATCGTTTCCAAGAAAAATATGCATATTTAGATATTAAAAGACTGTATTTTGGAAGGACAATGGCGACCTCACTAAGAAAAAGTGTCATTGCGGCAGTGTTTGATTGCGAAGAACACTTGATTAGAGATACCAGACTGAAAAAAATTGAATCTTTTGATATTGTATACAGACTTTGGAAAGATATCCTAACTGAAAATATAAATACAGAAAACGTGGACGCCAGCGAGAGTTTATTTGAACAAGAAGCCGCTGAAAGTATTGAAAGAGTTATATCAGAAACGAGCATCGAGGTTATGGAGAATCACTCGAATATTGAAATAATAAGTGGATCTTCTTTCAAATCAAGACGTAATGGAATCGAGATAATTAGGCGCTGTTCCACTTGGCGAAAATCCTTTCCCAACAATAATTGAAAATTTGCCTGTTGATTTACGGGAGGGTCTCTTTTTCCCATGCTCCAATGGAACGTCGTACTACAAAGAATCATCTGAAGAATTCATTAATCTACGTATGGGATGTACTATTGGGACTGCAGGTATTTGTTAATTATAGCAATTAAAAGATGACGGGTTTTTTATTTAAAACAGAAAAAAGTCAACACAAGATATTCGGTTTGCTTCACATGAATACCAAAATAGGTCTGCTAATAACGTTGCGCAATTGGTACCCATGGGAATTTTAATAGATTGTTAGAAGACCTGGTCTTAAAAAACAACATCAGAATATTCTTTCACCATATTATTTTTCAAATGACCGATGACATTGTAAGTAATTTCAATTTTATAAATAGAATTGCAGTGTCCATATTTTGCTTCGGGGGACCCAAAATGTGTGTCAAAAAGTAAAATAGGAGTTCACAATCAAAGGTGCTTGGTTTCAGGATGGTGTTTTTGTGTATTCTTTTTTTTTTCTAGGTGTGTCTTAATACTCTCAATAAAATAAAAATGAAAATTCGCCGAAATTAGCAAGTTTTAAAAATATCAAATTTACTGTATATAAAAAGAGTAAGGAGGGTCACTCGCCAATTTTGATTTCAGGGAGTGCCTCGGTTTACACTTGATTTAAATCAATATTTACATTTTACCTACCGATTTCGGTGAGATCTACCTTAAAAAATGATTGAATGACACCTTTAAACGTCTGCCGATTTGAACCTGCCGTATAAGACATGCAGTAAACCCAAAACTTCCACTATATCAAGTACAGAAATTGAAAGCAAAGGTCGTGTCGATTTCTAACGATGAAAAATGAAGAGGCGTCCCGTAATTAAATGGAAAATCTAGAGAGGTCAGAAACCGCGCCAAACTAGTTTGTACTTGAACGTGAGAATAATGACATATAATTTTACAGGTGGAACTGCTTCTGGAACATTGGGGGGATTTGTAGACTTAGGACAAGGAGACGTAGGTTTCATTACCTGCGCTCATGTCTTGCACGAAAAACTACCAATTATCAAGGAAATTATGACGGCATCCTTTTCTGTTGTGCAACCAGACTTTGGAAAATGTGGAACAAATAAAATTTGTGGACAACACATTCGAGCTGTCTGTCCGTTTTCAAGGGGACCTAATGCAACATCCGTTGATGAAGCTTTGGTAAAAGTATCTTCGAGCAGGAAACCAGTAAATGGTTTGTTTGCTGGATTACATGTATCACCGAAGCAAGTGTGTGAAGCAAGTAGCAAACTTTACAATATACTTATTAGTATATGAGTATTTTAATATTTCTGATCATTTTTCATAGATTCAATAAATTTTATAAAATATAGGTAAACACACATTGTAAACAAAGACCTAACAATGAATATGTGTACATGTATATCGTTTATAACATCAAGAATAGTATTCCTTTTTTGCAAGACGGAATAATTCTATATACATTGTACTAAGAAAATCGATTCACAAAGACAAAATGAAAGAAAAGAAGTTCACTCAATTCAAATGTCATTCTGAATAAATAAATCGAAGAAAACAACTTGCATCCTTTTATAATCAATGTCAGAATTTTTTTTTTTTATTTTTTTTTTTTTTTTGTAAAATCAGAGTGAATTATAGCAAAGTAATTTTGTTCATCCCAATCACAAACAAATCGGATTTAAATAAACAGCAGGCATGTTTACGAAGCTATCTTCGAACTAGGAAATGACTTATGATATACTTACGACACTTCTTAAGACTAAGTGGGGTTTTTGAAAGTATCGTAACTTAAGAAAATTCATAAGAATTATCTGTAAGTTACGACAGCTTTTGACTTATCTTAAGTCTATCTTAAGCCCAAAAAAAAATCCGCGTCCATGTTTTTGCAGGCTCGACGAAATCGTTGTATCGATCAGACGTGACAGAGTATTTAGAGATGCGGGAAGAATTGTAGGAACTGATTACAGTAAATCGGGACCGTAAAAGACAGTACTAATGCTCGAATCAGAAATCATCTTCTCAAAGGACGTTCAGCTGTGAAAATTACCACTGCAATATAGATTTCGTTTTATGTACTACATGTAGTACTATTAATTTTTGTTGACATGTTTACAAAAGCAAATGTAATACAGCTTTACTAATAAATGACAATGAGCACTATTAATATTTCTCTTCATCTAAAAGTTATTAATTTTTGCAACCTAAACGCTGAATACGTCTTTAAAAATCATGGATTTTTTTTTATTTGTATATCATGTGTTTTCTACAGATGAATTATTAAACATCAATACAGGTACTGCATTTACACATGATAGGGATGAACATGTAGCATCGGTTTTGAAAGGTTAAGCCGTAGAAAAAAATCCAACTTGCAAAAAAAAAATTGACAAATTAAATAAAGAGAAAATTTTCTAGCTCGAAAATCCTATTTCATTTTGTGGAGGAGTAGGTTAGGTTCTAACTTCTTTCAGTGCCTTTTTTTCATACACTACTGCTTGACTACACATTACCTTTACTTTACTGTATTACAAAAATAGTTCATTGGGAAGGGGCGGTCTTTCAATCAACATTTATCCCCATTTTAAATTTCATGCCTGCATGCATCTATTTTCCAAGAATACCCATTATGAGAATTCTTGTGAAATTCAGTGCCTCACGCAGATGCACAACATACATGGTAAGATGTAACCTGTTAACAGTCAACAGACCTGTTCACAGAAATAAACTATTTAATTTCATTTAACAAGAGAGAGAGAGAGAGAGAGAGAGAGAGAGAGAGAGAGTTAGATTATATGGTTACTATGATTTTTTTGGTAACCTCACAGGTGTTGATACCGCCCCCTATGCCAGAAATAACAGTACAAATAGTCACTCCAACAAATGGCGCTGTGTTCCTCAACCTCATCAAGCAGTATTTCGATTTCAATCTAAGAAATATTAGGGCTCCTCTTTCGACTCATCTTGCTGGGTGTTTTCATGTCGAACAAGAGATTTTCAATGAATAAGAGCTCCAAGGAGAAAATTGGCACGCTTTTCATCGTTCAAGAATTATAAATGATCGAATGGCATTTGATTAAAAATGCAACTAATATTAAAGTATGTCGTGAAACTAAGATGATTAATAATTAAAAGAATATTATTTACATGAATAAATTAATTTTCTTTATATTTTCACTTTTTTAAATATGTTTATTGTGATTACATAACGTATAGCATTGATATATTGCAAACAATGACAACTCTGATTTCTTGACAATGGTATAAAGCTTTGCATATTTCTATGTCATATTGATTTAAGACGTCTTAGCTTATGATAATCATAAGCTTAAGACAGCTTTGAAAACACTTAAGATAATCTCACTACGATGATCTTAAATTTTTCTTAAGAAGATATGTATTAGGAAATTTCTCATGAACAATTCGTAAACATGCCTGCGGTTGACTATGATATCAAAAGACATAGATATTAATGTGTTGTAAGGAATAGTTAAGTTGAATCTTTTCATATTATTTACTTGAAATGTTTTGAATACTTATCGGAAATTTGGAGAATCCCCCGTGATTTACAATATTTTTAGAATATATTGAAACATAGTACGACTGATCGGAGTGCCTCCTTGTAAATATTTTTAGGACGTTCAAAGTTTCTTTTTAGGTAGATAGGGTAGTTCGAATTTGTCTTGCTTCACTGGAATAATGAAATTAATAAATATTGATTTTGAAGAAAATCATCCTTAGAAAGAAAATATGATGGAAATCTTAATACATGTAGATTCTGTAAATGAAGCATCCTTATCACAGATACAAAACTTTGATTGGATTTTTCCATGCAGTATGTTGGAAATGGTGCATTATATTACCGTAACATTCTCAAAATAACCATAACTGTGTTATTTCCCTTACATCTACAAAACAGTATAATACATTTATCACGATACTTTTAGAAATAGTTTTGATAGTGCCTTTTCCTTTACCTGTACACAACAGCATGTCAATGCCTAGGATCTCTGCTCCCAACAGAAAATGAAAAAAAATGGGATATTATTCTATAACTTTGAAATTAAAGTCTTTACATTTAACATGCTTTAAATGCTGTAAGTATACTATGTTTTTAAGTATTTTCGACTTTAGTAAATATAACGACATTAATTTAACAAAATTCTTGAAATCCATTTGGTTTGAAAAGGCTCGTAGCAAGCAAAACTAATTAACCACGGCTTACTATGGATAAGATCAGGACGTTCAACATTTTTTTTTTTAATTTCTTATTTTCGAATAAAATAATCCTATAATAATAAATACATATAGATATTAACATTAATTAAATATTTTATATTTGGCTCTGACACCCAGTAGATTCTTTTATTTTGTTGCAATTGCAAGAATTCTCTAAACCGTTTTGCTTTTTGTGTCTAACTTATGGAATTGCATTGCCTCAAGCCACGGTCCAAAGTCTGCATATAGCTCTCTCCAGTATGGGAGCTAGATCGTACATTTTGGCCGTGGTTTGCGACGATGATGGAATTGTAGAATAAAGATCTAGAAGTAAATATTTTTATATATTTTTAATATTTATACTCTCGTTTTTGAATACTTACGATATATATGTAGCATAAAAAAAGTTATTTAAATGATTTATCATTACAGGGTTTAACATAGAGAAACCGCCTTCATTTAGTATTGGGGAGATCAGAGATCTGCGTGGAAGCATTTCAAGTGAACACAGATTCAAACCGTGCTTTAAAGTAGGTGCAGAATTTGGTCTATCTAAAGGAAGTCTACACCTTAACTGCACGGCTGTTCGGTTAGTATCTGGTACATTGAAACGACAGCCTGTCAGTTGCTGTATATATATATATATAAACTCCTTCAAATTAAGCCAGATATTGATCAAAGCAAGGTGATTCGGGAGCTCCGGTTTTTCAAGTTGATACTGGCGCTTCACCGGAAGAGGATCGTTTTGTCTGCATAGGAATTGTGATTGGTATGACAAACAATCTTACTGGCCATTGCTTTGTGATGCCTATTAAAGAGATCTTAGAACAACTCAGGCTTCCAAATGTAAATTCATTGTATACATTTGAAGAAAAAATGGATTGCAATTGATCCAAATGTATTTGTAAAATTTGATATTCACCGCTCATATATTTCAGTCACCTTTGAGCTTTTCATTAAGAAAAATAAACCTAATTTTGGTTTATTTTGAGACAATTTTTATCTCCCAATTTCATGTTCCTAATACAGATAAATTATAATCAATTATAACAAAAAGCTAAAAATTGTTTGAATCGAAATGGCTTACTTATTACACTGGTAATTTAGCGGTAAACATCAAAAGACTAAAAGTTAATTTGATGGTGGCCATGAGTGTCAAACAAAATGAAAGAGTTATACACAAGAACTAGTAGCTTAATGTCAATCAATTTCAAGTACCCAATAACGGATCTTAATTAAGGTGATTGACAAAGGAAAAAAGATCAGGTAAATCTGAGGGTGGTGCTTTTTATCTTGGGCTTTAAGATTGACAGTCGATGGTATGGCATGTTTAATCCCTTTCAAGGATTCTTTTAATATGAATAGAATCGCAGCAGTATGGTTCATGATGAAAGTAGTTATTGCATTTTTCGTGTTAAACAATCTTTTTTTTTTCCAAAATACTTCATTAAAGACTTTATCATTCATTTATTTTAAGGGTACTTACCACAAACAAAAAATGGATGCGCGGCTTGATTCATATTTTTTGACTGATTTTGATTTGTATTGATATAAATAATAAATCACTGAAATATAAAGAAATCGTAGGTTTTCCTTGGTGCTTAGATTTGAGATTTTATTTTGCCTTCTATATAATTCCATACAAATTTTTGCACATTTTTTTAACTTTATGACAAAATCTTAAAAAATTCTCCCACTCTATTTGGTAAACATTATTCAGGTTGTCAATTTAAATGAAAAATCTATGAGAAATAATGCTGATTTCTGAAAAAAAAAGTTTGTGTTATTTATCATTAATTTAATTTAATTTTGTTTGTATTCTAGCCTATCATTGGTTGATTTTCAAAAAGGAATTATGTTCAAAGCAAATTATTATGTATAATCTTGTTTTATATGGGGACACACACCCTTGGTAACCAACTGAATCATCGGTATCCAAGCAATCCCCTAATTTCTAGTCCTCGGGATCCATGGAAAATTCCAGATTCAATAAATGTACCTTTAACATCAAACAGTTACTCTATCTTACCTCATGTAAAAAAACATCATGACTGCTAGATCAATGTATCAGTTATTACCTCCCCTTGCTTCCCATCACTTCCGTTACTACAGTTGTAATATTGTATTATTCACAGCGGTAAATTTGAACTCATAAAAAGAAGACAATTTTACACCAAAAGTTGTTACATTATTTTAAAATAAAATAATAAGGAATGACTCTAATTCTTGGTCAAATGTTTGGCCATTAATTAAAGTCATTCCTTAATTATTATATTTATTTCTGCTTTTTGGTCATACAATATTATGGATGTTTTACATAGTTCTAAAACTATTTAATTTTTGTGACTCTTTTGTGGACCCTTGATTTGTTTTTACAGAGATATATATACCGGTATATAGATTGCCTTGACTCAAGAAGGATTTTTTTAAACTTTTTAAACATATCTGTATGTTTTCATGTCTAAGACATCAAAGATCATTGTAAATATAGAAGATATATAGTCTCATTTGGCGATAATTTTTTGTTCGGTATAATCCTGCATTGCTTATATAGTGGAATGCATTTAATATTTGAAAATATCTCCTTCTCTTCTCATAGACCTAAAGCAGATCAGGTATTTCTGATAGTGCCGATTTGTTTTTTTTATTTACTCACCGTATACAACGGGTAACGCGGGGGAGTTCCTAAACAGTATTGGGAGGAAGTCGTTTTCAGCGTATCGAGGAGTATACCAGCTGTATTCTTTCACCGATTCTGAATCAGGAGAGATGTAGCTCATGTCTTCTTTCGGTAGTTGTAAGATTTTTACAAAAAACAAATATCCCAATGATGCAGTAGTTAAGTTTTGTCTTAGTCATTTGTCGGCTGTAGCTTAGTCTTCTAAAACACTTTGATATTATCTGACAGATTTCATATTTACAGTGACCCAGTGGTAAAAACATGCATGACACAATTTACGACTTGCATAGGGCTTCTGACAATTAAAAACAGCAAAAGTAAACATTTATTTTTTAAGTATGTATTCCGGATAGGGCTACTCTGTTCACCATCACATCATCGCACCATCGAAGTTTAGGTCGATAGCGCAATGACGCGATGGTGCGATAACGATGAAGCGATGGTATAGTAGCGCGATGACGTGACAATGCTATGACTATGGTACGATGGCGCGATGGCACAATAGAGATGATATGAAAGTGTGATGACGATGGTTTAATGGTGCGATAACGCTGAAGCAATATTCATTATCACTTCATCTTGTTTTTGCTTTTTTTTTCAAATTATCGCGTCATCGACCTTAACTCGATGCTCTATGGTGCGATAGTGAACTACATGGTCCTATCTATGGAATCCGGATAGGGCCATGCAGTTCACTATCGCATCATCGCACCATCGAGGTTTGGGTTGGTAATGCGATGACACGACGATGCGATGACGATGAAGCAATGGTGCGATAACGATGAAGTTATGTTGCGATAGTGCGATAACGATGAAGCGATGGCGCGATAATGCGATGACGATGGTACGATAGCACTATGAAGCTATGCTGCTATGACGCGATGGTGCGATAGCGATGACACGATGGTGAGATGACGATGGCGCGATGGTACGTTGACGATGAAGCGAATTTCTCTGTTACACTATCGTTCTATCGCACCATCGTCATTACATTGTCGCGCCATCGCATCATAGTCATCGCACCATAGCTCCATCGTCATCGCGCCGTCGCATTATCGCGCCATCGACCTTTAAGTCAATGCTGGATGGTGCGATAGTTAAGTGCGTGGCCCTATCTGGATTCCATACCTATCACTATTCAAGACCATACTGTATTTATGTACCACAATTATAAGACTGTAGCCTGACTGTTTTGTAGGGGGCGAGGGGATGTCAGGGAAAGCACAATGCATATGTATGGAATCCGAATAGGGCCATGCAGTTCAAAATCGCAACATCGAGTATCAACTAATAGGTCGATGGCGCGATGGTGCGATAACAATGAAGCGATGATGCAATGACGATGGAGCTTTGGTGCGATACCGCGATGACGATGGTGCGATCAAGCGATAAAGCGATGATGATGCAATAGAACGATGGAGTAAAAGTGAATATTGCCTCATCGTCATCGTACCATCGCGTCATCGTCATTGCACCATCGTGCCATCACTATCGCAACATCGTGTTATCGCACCATCGCCATTGCTTCATCGTTATCGCACTGTCGCAATATAACTTCATCGTTATCGCACCATTGCTTCATCGTCATCGTCATCGCATCATCGTGTCATCGCATTATCAAACCAAACCTCGATGGAGTGATGATGTTATAGTAAACTGCATGGCCCTATCCAGATTCCATATTTCTCTGCATTAAACTATATCTTTAAATCATGGAATTCAGATAGGGTCATGCAGTTTACAGTTGCACCATTGAGCATCGATTTAAAGGGCAATGGTACAAGTGGGATAGCGATGCAATGGCGCGATAATGCGATGACGATGGTGCGATATCACGATGGAGCGAAAGTGAATAACACTTCATCGTCATCGCACCATCGACATCGCATTATGTGTCATCGCTATCGCACCAAAACGTCAACGCGCTATAGCTTCTTCGTACTATTGCATCATCTCATCGCATTTCTGCACCATCACGTAATCGCACTATCGCCCCATCACACAATAGCCCCATCGTCATTGCGTTATCGCGTCAAAGCACTATCGACCCAAACCTCGATGTGCGATGGTGCAATAGTGAACTGCGTGGCCCTATCCGGATTCCAAATTATTTCGATATTTGGTTCCTTTATTTATGCCGTTACAGCAGGGATTTTTCTCTCTGGCTTTAGTTGATTAGGAAAAAAAAGAACAAATGCTTGTCTATGGTAAATAAAAGGAGTAAAAAAACAAGAGGCCCTTAATTTTGAACAGAACATATACAATTGTACGTACAAGAAGAAGTTTTTAAGCCAATGCTTACAAGTATTACCTCCGCTCTGATGTAAATATACACCCTAAATATGATATTTACACAAGTTCATTTATAGACAGACGCACGGTAATCAGAAAATTGACATCAGATTAAACAAATATGATTCCCTCCATATGACATGCCTCATCAAATAATGTGCTAAATTTAAAAACCTCGCTGCTGAGAAAACGCGACGAAAAGTTGTTATGTATGACAAGTACAGACGCATGGATAAATATGAAGTTGAAATCGGATTTGAACAAAAATTATTCCAACCGTATGGCATGTCTCAGCAAAAAATGTGCTTAAATTTCAAGCAACTGCGATGGGTAGTTGTTAGGAAAACTCCTACCAAACATTCGTTACGGACACCCAGCTACAATTAAATGAACAGATACAAAAGCGCAAGACAGTATACCCCCTCATCCATCGGGGCAAATTAAGATTGCGACGTTGTTGGGTGAACGCAAAAAAACTATTTGCTCTTCATAGAAATTAGTCTGTGTGATTAAGACGTCGTTTTCTTTAAACTCAGGTATTCCAAAGTTTCCAAGTGGTTTTTCTGATTGCCATATCCCCATGTAAACATCTGAACTCTTGTTGTTCTTAGAACGGATCGAACTTTGCGTAAGCGTTCAGTGACTTTCGTCTTTGATCCTTTTCTCAGATTATGAATGGAATATGCAAGAACGCCTACATCAACCATAATTGACAACGGAGGCAAAATTGCATCGGCTATAGTTACTGCTCGTAAAATCACGCGGGCTATGATAATAGGAAACCCACCAAGCATGCGCAGTGCTCCAGTTGCTGCTTGAACTACTGTTGGAGCTACGCTGTCTGCATCTTCCGTAGTAAATTTGTCCAGCTCGTCTTGAAGTTCTCTGAAAGACTTTTCCATACATCGAGAATTCTCACGCAAATTCATCTGATAGCATTCCAGCCTAGATATTGCCTTTCTAGATAAAACGAACTCGGTGATTTTGGTTCCTATTACTGTTAAACTGCCAAGTGTTCCAATGACGCCTGCTGCAACTGCTAAACCAAGGGAAACTCCTGCAGTGAATGGCGCTGTTACTAATCCAGCAATTGCCAAAGATGATCCCGCAATTCCAACAGAGGAACCCACGATACTTGAAATGTTAGCGTTTTGCCTTCGACCCTCTAATGTATCAATGATATTGTTGCAAAATATTTCAAGTGCCACGTTGCATCTCAACCAGTTGTCAAGACGCAGTTTTGCTATAGTCAGTTTGCTCTTAACGTTGTTCATGTCAGAGTAAATCATAAAATCTGCAGAGAAAAAAAAAGAAATTAAAACACATCTGTAAATAAAAATACGCCACATGGAAACCTTTTCAATGCTTATTCAAATGCAATTTATCCAGATAAATTTTGTGATTAATGAATCATTCGGGAAATCTGCAGCGATTTTTTTTTTTTTTTTTTTTTTTGAGATCCACTTATTTCATTGCATTTAAAGATTATCGTGAATAATAGTTTGTTCATTTTATCTAGATTGATTTTAAATCATTTTAAAATTATAGTAACCTGACTTTTCTTCATGATTATGTTCTACCGAAACAGTCAGTGGTGGATCTTTCAAACAGTTGCACAGTTGATCCTTTGGTACAATTCTATGATATTGTCCCGAAAAAGTTCGATAGAGAGTTATATAATACTTAGATCTTCTTGATTCATCGGAAACGCATTTGTGGACTGAATTTTCTCCTGCAAGATATTGACGTCTTCGAGCAAAATCAGTAGGCAGTTTTTTCCTGTTTATCTGAGAAAAACGCATCCATTTGGTTTCCAATCTTTGTTCATTGATTTCAGTAGAGAGTACATAAATTGCAACTTGAAAATGAGTTGCTACTGCAAAAAGTTCTAAATCACCCAAATTCATCCCATCTTCGATACGATCAGCAAAAAATTCTGCACTTTCTTTGACTAGTGTTTCGTGAAATCGGAGAAAATCAAAAGTACGGTGCTTCCGATATCTAAAATTTTCTAAAAATTCTGAATCAGAGTTTTTCTTTTCATTCATCAGCAGATGGCCATAAACTAATGGATTTTCCTTGATTTCTCTGACTATTTTCATCATGATCATTTGAAATTGCTTTTCGTTTCCAAACATTTCTTTGCTTATGCAGCGAAAAAGAGAATAAGCATAATCAGACATTTCATCTATCAGATAATCCTTCATATCCTCTCTTTCCATGATTAGAAGAACCTCGGAGTACATTGGAATTACTCCAACTCCCTGACGAACATCATCACTAAACATATTATCTCTGGGTTTCTCTTCCATAAACGTCACAAGTGGCCAATGACGTGTTTCTGATGACACTGTACTGTTCTTTACTTGCATAAGTTCTATAAATAAATAAAACTGAACATTCAAATACTCAATTAATATAAATACAAATAACATTGATCTTTCTTTAATGTTATTAATAGATTACTAAAAACATCTTTACATCCAGAACGTTTCGATACTATTATTTTTTTTAGAATTCAAAATGACTAACCATTTGATGACGATTCAACATATGGGTGAACATGGAGACAATTGCAACCATTTTTTGGCACAATTCTGTCAAAGTACCCACTAAATGCATTGTACAGTATGGTCATATAGTATCTACAAGCAGGATTTCGTGCTTCGTTGCATTTCCTTGGTGAGATTAAAACCCATTGCACTTTTTCAGAATACAAAAACACATATATAGGAATTCCTGTCCAATCAGTAACAATCTCTAAAGATTTTTGAACATCATCATCAGCTGCAAGACTATATGTACATGTTTATGTTTAGAAAATATAAAGTACACTGTCATTCAAGTGTTTTGTATTAAATGTTAAAAACAAAATAATAATAACACAATAAATAAAAGACAGAAAGAAGTGATAGATCTGCAATTTCGTGCACATAAACCATGGAAGAATGAGTGTTGTAATCTACGCGTCGTTCCGATCAACTCATAATTCGACATGTCCCGAAACGATTGGTTATAATTACGCCTCGATAAATTGACTACATGTGTTATGTTCCTAATAATTTAACTCTGTTTAAACAACATACAATCAATCAAACTTCTATTAAAGAAGCACTACACTTAAATGTCCATCTATAAGTTGGTTGTCTGGCAATAAAGACTCGTGATTTTGTAGTAACGCAATTTCTAAATTAAACTTTGATGGCCCATTGTGGCACCAACCTACCCTTGGGGGTCATGGTTTTAACAAACTTGAATCTACACCAACTGAGGATGCATGTTATTGCACTTTTTCGCATCTTTCTTTGCCCAGTACGTAGTTGGCCCAAAAAAGGGGGTTTTAATCGATTCCCTTATTTTTCACTTTTTATATTCCCTCCGCTTAGAAGAGGCCCTAATTCAAACAAACTTTCATCTTTCTTCGACCATTATCACGGCCAGGAACACGTTAAGTTCCAAGACAGTACCGTTGTCAGAAACCTTTAAAGTTAAGCACTGAAAATGGCTCGTTGTCATGAAAATACAGGTAAGGTTATGACAAAAACTATCCAGTGTCATTACTTGAGAAGACAGGTCGTGAGCAGTTTTTCATTTTTTAAGTTAAATAATTTCAACCAATGTCTGAAATTGCAATGGGGAACAGGAATGACTCCCCTTTTGGTGTTGTATGACTTTCAGCCGTTAAAATGAAGTAATAAAAGAGGAGTTTGCGTTGGCGATATTAAACCCTGGTGAAATCAAACGTGGATATCATTCATTTTCCTTCTGAGATGTTATATTTTTTGTAAATAGAATATTACATATATACCAATTGATGCAGTCAGTATCAAGACATGTTATTAGCCTTTACAGAAAAAAATAAAACAACAATGTCAAACTGAAAATTTTGATTTATTATAATTTATGTCCGTTGTCATACCAAGATACGAAAATTCAGTCCGTTGTCATCGGTCCGTTGTCGCTATTTTACTGTACGTTTACATTATAGGAAGGAGGTCGATTCAGTTTTTTTTATGCTGTGATAAATTTCAAGCATGTCTTCGGTAAATGGGTGAACTAATTAGTCATAAGAAACTAAAGGTTTGCTATTTTCTATATTTTATATAATGTTCAGCTTTTGTTTGTCATACATAAGGGCTTAAGCCTTTTTCCTTAAGGACAGCCGAGACGTTCCTTAATATTAGATAAAATTTTCAAAGATTTTATCATTAGGTATTGCTGCTTAAACATGTTTACCCACAAAAAATAGAGGTACCTTACCAGGCATTTCTTCAAGATACCAGGGGTAGTTTTCCTTTTGGGAAGAAAATTATTTTTCCTATTTCAAATGTGTAAGTGTTTGGATTTTTTAAAAACCTTTAGAAACTGGTTTAGAAATCAGAATGTTATTAAAATTTTGAATATTTTTCATACAGTACGAAGACATACAAGACAGATATTGAGGAACGTCTCGTCTGAGCTTAAAAAACTAATTTCAAAGTGAAGGAAGAAATATGCACGCTAACCCACGATTCCCGCCTACATTTTGCACTTATTTTATTCAAATTAATGGCAATTTTGCCATAAATCGGTTTTATACAAAGAACAGTTCAATGGTAATTGATGAATTGTTTTAATACCAGCGCTAAATAGAGAATCATCCCTTTTTCCAACTGTTAAAAAAGGCCGGGGGGGGTTGAAGATATTCTCCATTGAAAGATCAACATATTGTCCCACGCTTGAAAAGTGGGGGATATATTAGTTTGGGTCTGTCCGTCCGTCTAGCTGTCTAGCTCTCCGTCCGTCCGTCCGTCCGTCTTTCGGTCTGTCTGTAACACTTTCGTTTCCACACGATATCTCGAGAACCCTTTGAGCCTTGGCAATGAAATTTTGCATAGCAACTCCCTATGGACTAAAAAAGAACCCTATTGATTTTGAGGTCAAAAGGTCAAAGGTCAAGGTCAAATTCGCAAATTCTGTCTGTTATAACACTTTCGTTTCCGCGCGATATCTCAAGAACCCTTTGGGCTTTTGCAATGAAATTTTAGATAACACTTCCTATGGCCTATGGAAGACCCCTATTGATTTTAAGGTCAAAAGGTCAAGGTTCCAGGTAGTAAATTTATACATTCTGCCTGTGTGTAACCATGGTAAGTATCCGAAGGTGTAACATTTAATAGATTTCTCATAGCGGCATTAATTGAATTATCTGTGATAATTTTGTTTTTATTTATTTATTTATTTTTTTTTTTTTTTGAACGATTTTTGCCTGAAAACATATCTTTGATAATATTGTTTTTTGTCGATTTTTGTCTATAAAGTACAATTCATGTATAAACATACCCCCCCCCCCCCTTGAAACACAAAAAGCTTTGGTTTGAATTTTTAAAAAAAACAGTCCATATTACGTGTAAAAAATAATTTTTGTTTCACGGGGGGGGGGGAGTATTTTTCGTTTTTCATTGAATTTTATTGTGAAAAACAAAAGTTTTACCAAATTTTTATAGTTATCCCACTTTGTTTTCCCAAATAAGTAATGTTTTATGAAAAATTATATAATTATCTGTAAAAAAAAAATATTAAAAATCCTTCGAATATGTTAACTTTTGAAAATTAACTTGGCGGTAGGCGGAAGAACAATATGTATTCAAATTTATATTATTCTATTATTATGTATTATATTATATTATATTAATCTTTGAGGAATTATTCCAAGATTTTATGCAAACGTAAAATTAAGAGCTATGTATCTCAATGTAAAAGATTCCAGTCATTGGTTCATATTTCTCTTCATTTTGAATAAATTTCTTTGCCTATTCAAAAAAATCTTTTAGGAGTAAGATCCTCTGTCTACCGTTTACACCAACCGTGTGCTCCTTGTCTTAATCGGGAAATACGAGAATACCGGGAAAAATCCGTCGATGAGTAAAAATTGGCCTAACAATTACTATGAAAAACGTCAGTCAGCATTTGACTCCATGATAAATTGTTGCTGACAAGATCACTGCTTCGACCAAGGAACATTTGAAATTATGAATTTTATAAAACAAGACTTTTGATATTCTTGTTTCAGCAACTTGTTTGTCAATAATTTCATACGTATTAAAAACTTCTGTATTTTAAGGACATACGCAACGTACCTTACCTGGTGATAAATTTTCAAGATATTCTTAATTAAGACTATAGTGTTATCAGATGTTCGTAGAAAAAAATTAACATGTATTACCAGGGTTTTTTGAAAGATATCAAATGGTGAAAATTCTTAGACGATTCAAAGAAAAATATTTAAAAAATACTAAACATATATTCTAGATGTTTCTTTTATCCAAAATTGTTTTAGAAGAAGTGTACAACACCATATATAGAAATTAAAATATAACACACAGTTCCTTCAAGAATTGGAACTCTTCAACTCCATGGGAAAAGACAAAAAAGTTCAAACTACGTTGCGAGTGACCTTAAAGTACGTGTAGATCGAACATTTTATTTTTGTGTTACTGATAATATTTCAGGAATTGCTATACATTTGCACTCTAGTATGAGAAAGAATTGACTAAAAAACATCACAGAATGGTTAGCACGTTGGCATATTTACACTACTCCTAAGACGACCCCCACCCCCAAAGATTCAAAATGTTCTGCAATATGCTTTTTCTTTCTTAAGAGCACATATACATTTGAACATTTTTGTTAAATACATATTTATTGATCAGTCTGACTAAAACCAGCACTTACTATTTCACTTCTAACAAAGTGAAATAGTAGGGACTGGCTTTAGTCAGACTGTTTTATTGATAAACATATGTTAAGAAAAAGACACCGGACTAGAAAAACTTAACATGTACTGACAACGGACTTTTTGCTTATAAATTGCGATTTCTTAAAGCCTGCTATCAAGAATAGGCTGTCAGTTGCCTAACACATATAAAATTAAGTTTTTCTTCAAAATTCAAAATAAAAGGACCATTTTGATAAATTTTACATAAGAAAATATTAAATGTTCAGGCTGACGATCATGACTTCACACATGGGCATATGATTGCCAACGCAAACTCCTCTTTTATTACTTTATTATAACGGCTGAAATTCATACAACGCCAAAAGGGCTATCAGTTCTGTTCCCCATTGCAATTTCAGACATTGGTTGAAATTATTTAACTTAAAAAATGAAAAACTGCTCACGACCTGTCTTCTCAAGTAATGACACCGGACAGTTTTTGTCATAACCTTACCTGTATTTTCATGACAACGAGCCATTTTCAGTGCTTAACTTTAAAGGTTTCTGACAACGGTACTGTCTTGGAACTTAACGTGTTCCTGGCCGTGATTATGTAGTTGGCCAAGACAAAAGGGGTTTTATATAAAAGTTGCTTTTATTTTTTCACTTTTTCCTCCCCATGGAAGAGGGTCTTGTCCTACATTTAAACAAACTTAAATTCCCTTTAGCCATGGATATATTGTGTCATGTTAAATTGATATGGCCCGCGCCGGTAGTTCAGGAGAAAATGAAATTGTGAAAAGTTTTTAACAACGACATAGACGACAGACAACGGACTAATAATCAGAAAAGCTCATTTGAGCCTTAGGTTCAGCTGAGCCAAGAAAAGGTTTCGCCAAGGGGATCTTCAGAGTTAATTTAGGTATATTTTATTTTAAAGTTTTATACTAACCTTACAGGTAATCTTGCATTTTCATCGTCAAATATCTCCTTTCTTATACACATCGATAGAGTGCCCTTTCCTCCATTTATGGCATCTAAAATTTTCCAATCTTCCTCCATTATTTCCTGAATTTTTTCTATGTGCTTGCTCATTGGACTGCAATATTTGGTAACATTTCGTGCTTGGAAACCCTTTTTTCCAGGTTGCTCATCATTGCACAAATGTTGAAAATGCAAGTGACGACCGTGTCTATTGAACAAGTTTGGACAGCAGGGACTGATGTCTGTAAAACGATATTTGCCATGTTTGTGTAAAAAGTTGAATCAATGGGGCTTTCACGAAATATTTAACTTCTCTTAATATATTAATTTAATCATCTCTTCATTGTTAACACGCCATTGCATTATCACGCCATCGACCTTTAAGTCGATGCTTGGTGGTGCAATAGTAAACTGAGTGACCCTATCTAGATTCCATTAGTTATCCCTACTATAAAAATATATACATTATTATGGTACGAAAAACTATATTAAGAGAAGCTTAAAATTTCGTTACTATTCCCTGTAGTTGAGTAGTAATTAAATTTGCAAAGCATTTTCTTTAATCTACAGAATATGGAATCCGGATAGTGTCAAGCAGTTCACAATCGCACAATCGTGTACGACTTTAAGGTCGATGGCATCGAAAGGCTAATCATTGCGAGTCTCGAAAAAAGGATTGTAAAATGAAAATGATATAGATAAAAAAGTGAAACAACAGTTCCACGAAAGAATTATGTTTTAGTTAGGGAATCAAAATAAGTTAAACGATCATCTTTTAAACATATTTTGATTTCTCGTTATATAAGATCGCTTTTCAACAATGTGACGTAATTTGTGCGAAAACAATGTTATTAAAAGTGCGCGAAGCTGAACAGTAATGCCGAGGTCACATTTAAGCCGATGGTCAGGGGATTAAATTTTTCTGGTCTTGTCGGCTGTAAGAACATGACACAGTATCGGGCGACACGGAGCAGTCACAATAATTCCTAGGAACACCAATGACTTGGATAAATAACACAAAAATCTTTTTTCTTTAGAAACCAGCAATATTTTTGCATAGATCTATATTTAAATAGGTAACATGAGTAATATTTGCAAGGTAAAGTGGCAGAATCTTATAAAATTGTAACTCTATGTTGAAAGTGTGTGCAAAATTTTGTATGGAATTGCATAAAAATGACAAATGGTGCATATATAAGCAGCAAAGAATACTTAAGATTTCTTTATATCTTACGGATAAATTATTTATGTAATTTCCGTTCACAAAATATATATATCAATTCATGCATCACAATTTTGTTTGTGTTAATATGTTAAATATTCACAAGTTGTCCAATCGTTGCCCGATAATCGAGCCCTGGGCTACACTTTGATTGTAACCGTTGGCCGACATTTTGGACAACCTTATAGTCGAACGATGGACGACCGACTTAAGAAATATCCGTCGTCAATTCAGTGTATATATAATGGACTAATAAGTAATATGAAAAACGTAAGTCAGCATTTGACCTAATGATAAATTACATTTGCTGACAAGAACATTGCATCGACCATAGAACTTACGAAATGATGATTTTAAAAAAGACTGCTGATATTCTTGTTTCATCAACTTTCTTGTCAGTAATTTACCTCGTTTTAGAAATTGTTTATACGTAGAGCATGTTCTTGCTTATTGAATTAACTGAGATGTATACTTTCCGTATGCAGGTGATTAAGATGCCTGTGTATATAGCTGCATAAGTAAGGGAAGCTGACGATAGAAAAGTTAAAGTCATCACGTTTATCATATAGCATGGTTGTTAGATTACCATTAACGTCTTTTTATGCGCCCGGATCGATAGATCCAGGGCGTATATTGTTTTGTCCTGTCTGTCTGTCTGTCTGTTTGTTTGTTTGTTTGTCCCGAACTTTAACCTTCACCATAACTTTTGAACCATGAAAGATAGAGACTTCATATTTGGTATGCAAACTCCACTAATCAGGTTCTTCCAAATGACACCAAGGTCAATGACCTTGTGACCTTGACTGTGACCTTAATGCTAAAAAAAACTTTTTCCGAACTTTGTTGCCGCCGGGCGCATAGTGTTTCACAAACACTTCTTGATAAAGTAAAATATTAAACAGATTTGTCTGACTCTGTGGTATCTTTTATCTCAATTTCTCCAGGGTATATCGTATCGACATACAATGTAGGAATGAACTTGTGACCTTGATACATGTATTGACCTATAACCTAAAAATAGCCTTTTCGAACTTTGTTGCCGCTGGGCGCATACTGTTTCACAAACACATCTTGTTTTTATTGTATTTCCGTTTGAAACGTCATGGTAACACATAAGTAACTATTCTATAAAGACATTTTGAGAAAATATAAACTTCAAATCTGCGTCTAAATCTCTTAGAGTATTTTAGATTGATCTGAATATATGTACTGTAGACTATAATTACCAAGTTTCTTTACTCTACTAAGGTCGATCTCATCATTTATTGTTGGAAATTTGCCAACCACACCCGGTATATCTGTGCAGCAAAGACATTCCTGGTCACTGAAACTGGCTTTAAACAATTCATCGGAACAATTTTTGAAAACAAAAGGTGTCTTAAATGTATACAAATAACCCCCGCATATAGGCAAAAATAATTTCACCTCCTTCTTGTAATTTTCTGATAAGGTTGGTACATTTTCAGCAAGTATCACAAAGACGTCTATGTTGTAGACACTTGAAATTGCGAAAAATTCCTCCAAGGTAAAATATTTCCATTCTCTCAAATGATTTTCAAAAGCTTTTTTAGTTAATTTTGTGAGGTTCTTTTCTTTTTTCCCTGTGTCAGAAATATTTTCCATAGCAGCGTACTCATTTGTAGGGGTGTATGATTTGACATCTACAAACTGCATGTAAACTTCGCGAAAATCCTCTTCTTCCATGTGCATTTTTACGCACTCTTTGACTGCTTGGCAATTTATTTTGTTTCCATAGACAATTTGGCTACAAAGAGAAAATATTTTTGGTTGGGTTTCAATATCTTCTCCGGTCAAATTCGACGAATAGTCAATGTCTTCTCCATTAAGCATAAAACTTCCTTGGAGATCTTCAAAATTATTTCTGAATCGTTTATCAAGACAATCAGTATGACTGGCATTTATTATTTCAATATTTAATCTTTTAAGATCACCAACACCTCCCACTATGCGTTGGAAGCACGGACCCTCTGTATTTGTAAGCAAGAGCAATATCAGCGGTGGTTGATCGATCTCGTTCTCTCGAATTACAGACTGAATTTGCAGCGCTCTTATCGTGTTACCATTGAATTCGAACAACAGAAAAATGACACTGTTGATTATTTCGCTCACTGCAAAGATTTCTCGCAGTGTTGGAGCTACCCCGCTTTGCTTTACTTTTTTTATATCTTCTTTGACTCTTGTTATCCAAGATTTTGAGGCATCGTTTTGATTTGGCTGAAATAGACTAAAATAAAACAGATGTTTTTCCTCGAATTCTGCCACATACTGACGGCATTTAGTGGTTTTCATCTGCGTCTGTGTTAAACTTCCAGCAATAGTATAAAGCTCATCGACGCTATGTTCATGAGAAAATAAATTAAAATTACTTTTCAGTTCTTCCAGAGAGCAACCTTGAGTAGTCATTGTTGGAAGCGTCTTTTAAGATACCTGACGGTATTTGAAATTTAACTCACGGAATCTGAAAAAAAAATAGATTTTCTCAATAAATTTCATCATTCCAGTTTTCATAGGAAACAATATTTTTAATAAAACGCATTTTTAACTTCAAAACGAGTTTTTACACACACTCAGCCTCAATTTGATTTTTTGCAGGATAATGAATTTTAAACATCTGTTCCAATATATGTAATTCCACCAAATTTAATTATCCACTGTGATGGGTTTAAATTCTTAACGAAGTATTTTCACATCCTCTTAACATGGCTGAAATTCATACAAATAGCCATTTTCGTCGATATGATCAAAATCTGTTTTAAACAAAAAATATACATGTATAATAATTATACACCGATAATTTCTTTGGGTAAATCATTATGTAAAATATGGGATGAAAACTTCATTGTGAACATAAAAAGGTATGCTCTTGGGTCGAGTGGAGGCTGGCTAATTTGTCTCTTTTTTAAACATGCTGTAACAATATCTAAATATCATATTCGACTAATTCAATTCAAAGATATTTTGTACATTAATTTTTAAAACATGACCATAAATTAAGTAGTATATAATCCAATGATGTTCTCATTGTCCCTATAGTGAAACTGCTTTACAACGCAATCTTGAGTAATTAGGAATATCAGCGATGGGCATATAGATGGGACTGATTTAGATAATATGTCAATCAAATTAATAATTCATTAGTATTCAATTAAAATGTAATTAAAATAAATAAACAATTAGATTAAGTTATGTCTGTAAAAGCCGTAACGTTTGAAGTTCATATTTTCTAAAAATTTCTGTTTTCACGACTTATATATTGCAATAGCATTTCACACGAAAATATGATAAATACCAGTATCTTTTTTCATCTTGAACTTATTGAAACTTGGACTTTCTGCCAGTGTTTGAATGACACATCCTTGCACTTTCACAAACTAAATTTTATTCCAGATTGGAAAAAATTGACAAAATCAAATAATAATTGCAATGTCATACTCAGAAATGTTTATTTGGAAGATACCCGATTGGCCACTGAAAAAAAATTGTTGGCAATATTGTATAAAATCAATACAGAAAACATTAAACTTTAAATTTGACACCAATTTTGAGGAGTTTAATTAGTTCTAAACTTTAAATTTTTTTTTTGAAAATGTTTTTTTTTCTGAACTCCACATATTAACAATACTCAGTGCCCTAAGCTGTCATTTTATAGAACATTTTTCAACTATGATGCTAAGAAGCACGAAATCCAACCTTACTTGTGTTTCCCACTTCATAAGAATTTACTTTTTTATCTTTCCAAATTAAGAATAAGTGCACATAAATGGTACGAGAAACAGGTAAATATTATAATCCTGACATTCCTAGAGAAAATAGAGTTTTTTTCCATTGTAAAACTATTGTTGAAGACGAAAAACACTTTTTACTTGATTGTCTAATGTATGAATAAGTCAGAAAAAGGTATTCATGATTGCTAGATGGTAATTCCTTATCTTGTTTGCTTAATCTAAATAACTTTGTATCTACAAAACAAATCTTTCAATAGGAGTTTTATGAAGAGACTTACTTTCACAATTGACGACTGACTTTTATTTATACAGAGACAAACGCCAGTTACTAAAATGTAAAAGTCAGCTGTCCAATGTTAAAGTAAATATATTCATAAAACTCCATTTATCAGGGAATGTTTTAATTTTAGAAATCCCGGTAGGCGTGTACGGTAATTTTGAAATCTCATAATTGTATTAAATCAGATCAAACTTTGTATTATCATAATCTTAGAAGATAAATCAGCCATGTCTCAAAATCATACATATACCAGATAATAAATAAAAAAATAACAATTTCGTTACGAATTATATATCATTCAGAAATTTCATATATTTATATATTACCTAACAGTAGAGAGGAGACCTAGCTGACACGTAATATCTGTTCATGGTGTAGATAAGGTTTTCCTTCCTTTACGTAAGGTTGTCACGTCGCATACTGAAAAGATTTCCTCGATGAAAGGAGTAAATATCTTCTCACGTGCACCTCCGTACATTTATTATCATATAGAAATATAGTGTTTGCACGTACAACACGCAATTTAGAAAATACATCAAAAGATTATCGAATAAAGAAACGGTACGCCATACTCTGCACAATTAATTGTTTGACTGACACGATTCATTGAATAAGTTTAATATCTGTTTTATCTTCGCCATTTAATTAAAACTTAAAAATTATTTTATTTGTTGTATCTTTTATTCAATGTCATTTGTTCTTTAGATAATACGAGAGGTTTAAATAAACTTTATATTATAATAGGACTAGACAAAGAAGGACCAGGAAGGTACATTGTTCCCAAATCTCAAATCAGTCAGCTCTTAAGGTAATAAACATTAATTTCTCAAACGACACATAACGTGCAATAGGGTTTTTCAATGCATAAGACATAAAAATATTTTGTTTTTTTAAAACCTGGGTTTGTTTTTCATATACTAACACTTTTAAAAAACTGCAAATATATGATAAAATTCTCTCTCTCTCTCTCTCTCTCTCTCTCTCTCTCTCTCTCTCTCTCTCTCTCTCTCTCTCTCTCTCCTAAACAGAACAAGCTGACCTCATGTATACTGAGATGAAAGAAAACGTTTCTGTTATTATCAAAATTTAAAGTTAGGTTGCAAACTTTAATAACCGAAGACTTAAATAACTGAATATGTCACTTCAGATATATGTGAACTTCAAACCCGGGATAGAGCTTTTTACCATTATAGATAAATTAACAGTTTTTTTACGCTCTCTCTGCATGCATATTACTTGTATGTCTGGAACATCTTCACAATGTCAAGGATTTGCTATTTAAACTCGGTCTTATGGTTACACGTGACGTAAATGGAAAAAAATAAACCACTCAATGATAAATCTAATTTTAAAAATGGGATCAATGATCAATCTTACAAACTAAAAAAGGTTCGTTCAGAACATTTAGGATTGGTGTCTTAGTTTAAGAAAAAGTTAACAATTTGTAATATTTTTCTACTTTTCATTCAGCCTTGTTTATTTATTCTGTACATTCTTTTCAGTTTTTTTTTATTTTTAAATGGAACAAATGGTTCGACATTCGTCGCCTGCAAGCTAAGCCCCTTTTTGTGTTTGTAGATTGAATGAATCTCCGATAATTTAATTGAGGGAACCGCTTACAAATCTAACACTGACAGTTTCCAGCCAAAAGAGATGTCATTTTCAAAAAAAAATTATCTCTATCAAAGCTGTTTTATCTAAGACTCAGAAGAAATGAAATACTAGTAAAGCTTTTTAGCTCAAATTTTCATAAGCGGCTTTTGTCAGCATGATGGATTTGTATAGAACGTTGACATTATGAAGATGTTTCTGGGTCCACTCTGTATGAATTGCATATGAACGCACGTCGATCCATTCTTAGGGTAGCTAAATGCTGGGAGTTTGCACTCGAGTTCACAGGGTTGTATTGTCAGGTTTGATGGTTTATGACTTGGTCTCCATCCGCAAACATTTACAAAAATTATTTTTTATCTTACATTTTAATTTTCATAACCTGAAGCATAAAATTCTAGTTGTCTACGTTTATTTTCGTTCTGAAAATAGTTTAGAATATTTGAATACTAACGCTAACATAAACAAAAATTCTTTACTGTCACTGAGATGTACAAAAAAGATCCACCAATAAATCAATGGAAGCTTTACTAGTTAAGCGATTTTTATATGGAAAGTGATAGATACTGTATGGAAAAGTTTCATGACTATTAAAAGCCTTTTCATTTGAAAAAAATCATGAAGGAAGAAATAAACATGACAATATTACATGTAGCAATTGCAGTCTTTCTCTTGTGATGATAAGTGTTTATTTACAAGTAATTTTATAATTAATCTATTGGGTTTTTTTTAGAATGTTGATGGTTCTCAGATATACCGACAGTGAAAATTTGTATCCACAAAATAAGCCTTGGGATTTTAAAGTAAAGCTTCCCAGAAAATTAAAGTTAGAGGACTGTGCATTGGAACTGACTGAGATTTACTTTACAAGCTTTAAGACACCAACCATGTCTGATGAAGAACTGTACATTTATAGCGATGTTTGTCAAAATTCCATAGTAGGAAATCGTGAGAAACCGTTACTTCGTAACATGGTTTTACCATCGGATAGGATGGAACACAGGGAGATATTTCTTAGGCCATACAAAATACCATTATCATCAACAGATTCATGTACATGTACTGACCATCTCCGCATCCAGATCAAAGACAAGTCGTATGAAGATGCCTACTTTTTAGATGGCGAGGTTTTTGTGACCCTTATGTATTCCACACGAAATACCTGTAAATAATTGTAAAAAGAAATGTTTGAAAACATGTTTGAAGAACTGAAAATCAATTTACTCAAAAGCATTTTCCTTCAACTTGAAATGTTCAACACAGAAATACTAAAAATAAATTCGAAAACTTGAAGTTGTCAACAAGGTCAATTAAAATGTAAAAACATTTGAGATTTTTTTCCATCACTAGAGGGCCAGGGGCTCCATTTTTTCCCAAAACGAATCCTTTACTAAAGAAAATATTAATCGAAAGGGTTATTAACTCTAGCCCCCTTATCCAACTTTTTTAATCATGGTATGTTGGTGAGGTATTTTTAAAATTTTGATTTGTAAGGTTTATTAATTGTATTTTAGAAGAACTTTGATTTAATTCTACAAGTGGTAATCCAGCTTAAACACATAGTTCCCTTTCTAAGGAAGAAATACTTCAAAACAATATGTCAGTTTTGAATATCTTTAATATCCCAAAGGACGCAAATTAATTTGGACTATCCTATATTTATTGGATTTGGAAACTTCATAAGAATCCTTACAAACAAAGATACATAGCTGGCTCCAGTATCTGTTCAATCATGCCTCTTTCTTTACTCCTCACTAAGATATTGACAATAGTAAAGGAATAACTTCAAGAGTACTGTGCAACCATATGTTCAAGAAGTGGAGTAAATCAGATGTGGATACAACGTACTTTAAAATTCCAAAGAAATTGAATTCACAAGTTAATTTTACCAAAATCAATAGCTTTAAAACTTTTCAACTTTATACACAACCATTCCCTAGGATATATTAAGTCCAGGCTTTTTTTAATATATCATTTACATGTGCTCTTCAATAAAAAATGAAACTCATGAATTTACTTACCTTGCCATCGGTCATTTGCAAAATTATTTTGTTAAAAAATATTCTGATTGTACACGCAAGTACTATGAAGTTGACATCAAAAAGTTGCTTGAGTTTCTGATTGACAATATCTACGTACATGTAGTTTTTGGAGACCAGGGCTTCCAACAATATATTGGAATTCCTAGGGGGTACATGTACCTATTGCGCCACGTTATAAGCAGACCTATTTTTGTGTTCATATGAAGCAGAATTTGTCCAAAGTCTTTTGCGTGAAAAAAGAAACACTTGCTGTTGCGTACAATTCTACATTTATATATTTCCATTTCCAATTGTTTTCCCTGTGACAAACACTACAAAAGTAAATCTTGTTTATTCTCCGTGATTCCTGTGGCATGTAAATTTCTCAATATTATAAACTACCGAAAGGTCAAAGTTCAACCTGCATGTATACGTATGGTATATGACTGGCGTATAAATACATTGAAGAAAAAATAGATGTTTCGTTTAAATGTTTACTTAGTAATTATTATATGATATATATTTTTACAAACAAAGTAAATTATGAATTATCTCCGGATCAAAGCAAGTCACCAAGTCCACTACCACCGGGGACTCGCGAGACGGAGAACTCCACTTCCGTAAACATATACATATATATATAATAATAAGGCCCATCTGAACCACGTGGAGAAATCGGCATAACCACATAGATCGATCTGCACTTCATCATCTGATACAGACATCGTCCCTCAGTCATTACCATCCGACTTATTAAGAAACTCAACTTCCTCTATTATTTTAACTTCCACACAAATCTGTTTCCTGACCATGCTTAGCAACTCCCGTTTCATCAACTGGAATATTGCATAAAATACGGCGGCGGAGAAGTGTCCTAGGGCCTATACACGTTTTCGTGCTTCCGACAACCTAAATCTAGGTCACATATATAATTAAAGATAACAAGATTATTTTGTTGTTTATACTGTAAATGTTGATATTTGGCTACAGTAACTAAATAATAAATAAATTTGGTTCCTGTTTTATGGAACCATTTTTTATAGTAAAATTTGACGTCATTGGGCGGGGCAATAGAAAAGAACATGAAATGCTTCGTGCATTTCAAATCTACTGAATTAGACGGTATTCCGATTTATTTTAAGATTGATATATCAAGTAAAAAACGGAAATAAAAGGAATCACTGTCTAGTTAGGAAGGAATGTCAGGGACATCAACAATAATGGGAAACATGGGATAATTTAAGCATAACGGGCGAAGCCTTATCCCATGTCTCCCACTATTATTGATGCCCTGACATACCCCCTTACTAGACAGTGATTCCTTAAATATATTGACGACGTATTGTCAACAAACAATTATAATTTCCATTTTTGATGTGTCAATACGATATAACCAAGCGAGCTTGATATAAAAGAAATAAAAGATACCACAGAGTCTGACACATCTGTTTCATATTTGGATACTTTTACTTTAAAAAAGACTGTAGTGGTAATCTAAAGACCAAGCTTTATGATAAACGGGATGACTTTTCTATTGTCAACTCCCCTTACTTATGCAGCAATAATTCCTTCATCATCTGCATACAGAGTTTATATATCTCACTTGTTTCGATACGCAAAAGCATGCTTTAAGTATGAACAAGTTCTAAGGTCGATACAATGTCTTTGTCACTAAGTACAATTATCATTGAGTTTAATGCTGACTGATATTTTTCATACTAATTGTTAGTCCATTATTTAAACACTTAATTGACGACGAATTTTTCAATTCTTTACCCGATCATGACAAGGAGCACACGGCGGGTGTAACCATTGGCAGGTGATGCTCACTCCTCCATGGCACTTGATCCCATCTCTATTGTTTTGGAGGTCCGTGTTTGTTCTGCTCCTATTGTTTAGCATTGTTTATGGATTCTTACAACTCTGGAACAAAACTCCTACTGAAAAGAAACATTTAGGTCTAAACCATGAAGTCACTATGTGAAACACGATCAAATACGTTATCAAGTGTGCTGCATTCAACCTAGAATGAAATTTAAAGGTGCATGGACACAGATTTGAAGTTAATGTTTTAAATACACATGTATAATATTACGACTTATATATTTTAATAGCATTTCACACAAAAATAAATTTTAAAATCTCACTTCATATAAAAGTTATTAAAACCGTAATTTTTTGGCGGGTTTGATTGACACATCCTAGCACTTTCACAAATTTTAATTATTTTATTCTTAATACTTAGGAAAAGTGGCAATAAAGAATAAAGTTTAAATTTGTGAAAGTGCAAGGATGTGTCAATTAAACCCGCCAAAATGTGATTTTAATAACTTTTAAATAAAATCAGAGTTTTAGTTTATTTTTGTGTAAAATGCAATTTAAATATACAAGTCGTAATATTTTATAAAAAATATTAACTTCAAATCTGCGTCCATGCACCTTTAATGGTTAATGTATATTTTAACTACATGTACTAGTATTCAAATACAATAGGAATCTGTTATTGCTCGTATTAAAATGTATAATTCTACAGTTACAAATCTTTAACTTTCTGATTTCTAGTTTTGAGATTTCACCTAAAGACTTTTTAAAGCTGTTTTCGAACTGCCCTCCATTTTGGTTGTCTGGAAATCTTGATATCTTGATAGGCGCTTCGTGATTTATCCATCATGTACAGCCGTATTTAACTCTGCATTTACTGTTACATTTTTTATTATTACCTTTGCTGCTGCGTCTTCTTCAGCCTCTCGATGACCCCTTCTTCTATTTGAAAATAAGGAAGCTTTTTTCTGTTTTCTTTCACACTATTTTTGTTCATGGTCCACTGTCTAAGATATCATCACAAACCACGGCCAAAATGTACCATTTCCGATGCTGCAGTAGAGAGCTACAATGCATATGCAGACTCCGAACCGTGACATGAGACGGTGCTGGTATGAATTTTAATTGGATTATTCATGAATATGCGTGTGCCTTATTATCTAGGTCTCTCAGAGTCAGTGTTCCATTCTCTAGAAATTCTCTCAGATTCTCAGAGTTCTACAATAAAATTACATTAAACCTAATACGTTTGATTTGCTTTTAAATGTAATCCCTTTTAAAACAATGATATACTAGTACTTAAATTAGAATTTATATTATCCATCAAAATTAATGGGGGTCCTTTTAACACCGTAGGGGTTTGTGGTAAAATTGTCCTTGAAAAGCCCGAAAGGGTTTCTCGAGATATCCAAAAGAAACGAAAGTTTTTAAAAGAAAGAATTTATTTAATTTATGCCTTAACTTTTGACCTTTTAACCTCAAAATCAATAGGAATCTTCCATATGGGGTTGTTTTAAATAAGTGGAGATAACGAGCAGTATTCGATCGCAAACGTCCATCGAACATCACAAAATAGGATTCTAGCAAACACAGACCTCTAAAACATCAGAGGTGGGATCAGGTACCTAGAGGAGTGAGCATCCCCTGCTGACTGGTCACACCCACAGTGTGCTCCTTGTCATGATCGGGAAATAATGGAAAATATCTGTGGACAACTCAGTGTGTAAGTGATGGTCTGATAATCAGTATGAAAAAAGTCATTTATCACCATTTGCTTTAATGATGAATTGTGTTTACTGAGAAGATTATTGTTACGACCAGAAAACTACGAAATGATGACTTCAAACGAGACTGCTTTTATCTTTGTTTCTCTAACTTGTCAATACCTTCCGTTTTAGAAAAAGTTCATACATAGAACATGCTCTTCTGCATCAAATCAACTCCGTATGCAGATGACAAATGTATATTGCTGCGTAAGTAAAATTCCAACGCAAAAGCTCAAAGGCCTCTAGAGATATTGTGTGGAAACGATAGTATTGCAGACAGAATACTACAGACAGACAGACAAACCAAAATTAATAGCTCCCACTGTTAGCAAGGGACATGCACGCAGAGAATATAACAAATATCAGGTTCTTTATGTGCAGTTACTTAAGAAATAAGGTATCATTTTTAAACATCTATCGGGATATAAATACGGGTTGGTCACGAGATTAAATTCCATAAAGCCCGAAGGGCTTTATGATGAATTTAATCTCGTACCAACCCGTATTTATAGCCCGATAGATGCACATATAGTATATAGTACATGTAATGATTAGAAGGGATGCTTGATTCAGAAGTTTTGGAGTTAGGGCGGGGTTCTAATAATTATATATTGAAATTGCATGAATTTGTTTTAAAATCTGCTCTTTGGTATTAAACAAATGAACTTTGTACATCATTATATACATGTTGAGGAATAGTGCCTCTTTCAAAATTGTGAATTTCATGGCCCCAGGTTCCGGGGTTCTGGTATATGGGCTAATTTTTAAGCTCTAATGATTATATATACAGTAGTGAAAATTCATTAAATTATTTTAAAAACTTCTCTAGATTGTTCCTAAGTATTATGCTGATGATCTAAGTATATAGTTATGATAAAGAAGGATCCTCTTTAAGAATTGTAAATCGCAAGTTCTCTGAGTCAGGTTTACAGGTTTAATGATTATGTACTGAAAAATGAATTAAGGTAAGTCACTCGTCAAATTTGTTAAATCAAGGATTTTTTGGGAAGTATATTTTGGATAAGTACTCATATAGTATGACTCATAATCGCAGAGAAAATAGGAGTCACTGTGCATCTTACTGATCTATGGTACAATTAAGTTGACCTTTTTGCACTTAAATTTTAACTCTTTGATTTATTACTTTATCTCTAATTTTAATTTATCAGATGTTACTACGTTAATAAATTTAATCTTATTTTACATAAAATAGTTTGAATAATATTTATCATTGAACAAATCTTGCAAATAATGCGCGTTTATTATTGTGTTACCTTTTTGCACTAAAAAAAACATATTTGGGGTATTAAAATACTAAATAGGCAATAAAATATTTTCTTATATCAAGCTTTTTAGGAGTTAAGTGCTGATCAGTCACAAGTATCGAGTAGTTTAAAATAATAAAGAAAAAGTTGGGGTCAGTGATGTTAATTTTGAAATATTGGTCAAAATTATTTGATTTTCAGGCAAAAAATGGTGTAAATTTTATCTTGACTTCTTTAATATATCTTCATTTCTTGGCAAAGTTTGTTGAGGGAAGGTGTAAAACTTGTTCTTGAATATAAATAAAGACCTATATTAAATATTCCTGCAATATCATAACGGAAAATATTCTCCGAGTAAAAGTATGTGAGGCTAAAGTTTCAAGACATCAAATTTAATAAATGTGCAGATTTGCAGAAATTTCTGCTGAATATCCTTCCACCACAAGAAATAGTCCCTCATAAATCTTGCTTCTTTGTATATTTTTGAGCAGTTTTTTCGATGAATGTTAAAATATTTACATTGTTGAATATAAATATTTTATAAAAATTGAATTTTAATAAATATTTTTTAATTAAGAGGTTCTAAAAAGCTGACGAGTGACATACCTTAATGCTTTAAATCTGTTCCTTGCAATAGGTATTCATCAAATATTTATGATGAGCAACAACTTGGTATCTTGTTTTTAAAATTGTGAAATGTGTGGCCCCAGTGTCAACGGTTCCCGTGGGTTGAGGGCACCGCTGATTATAACTATTTAATGTAAATACATTTTTCGTTGTTCTCCTACTCCGTTTCTGGGTATTAAGTAATCAAACTTAAGCATATGCTACGTGTATAGTTAAAATGAGCAAAGGTGCCTCTTATGTAATTGTAATTTTTATGGCCTCTGGAAGAACACAGACCAAATGTATATTGTTAGAAAATTGGTACATGATACTCAGATGACCTATAAGGCCCACGGCCCTCTTGTTTACTTTAGAATTAAAATTAAGCAAGAAAAATTCGTATAAATATATATTACTTCACAAAAAAATAGTGGAAATAAAGCTTAGTTGTTGCCTTTTTAGAAGAATTTTTTTCTTGTCTAAGATCAAAAGAAAATTTGCTTTGTGTATATCAAATTGTGAAAACTTTCTAATGAGAAAAAAGAGCATATTTGATCTTAATATAGTACATTTACGTTCTTTTGAAATTTTGCTTGACAGCTGGTGTATTCTTAACGCATTTGTGAATAACGCGCATTAAGACTATAATTAAAAGTTTATTACTTTTGCATGATAACCCGCATGCACATATTAAGCTTGAATGATATTAATCTAAAGCTTTGAGATAGGACAAAGCAAATAAAATTCCATCGCTATCGTAAATATCGATAACAAGAATCTAAAAATTCAGCTGTTATCTTCCGAAAGAATCTAGTCAGTTATATATTCTACACTTATTAATATTGCTAAGAGCGATAAAATCCTGCACATATATATTTTTGACCCTATAACCACTTTTTCTTAGCCTGTCAAGGATTTTTCGGGTAAGTTGTAAATTATCGTCCTGCCGCAGTCCTCCATATACTTCCAGGAACTTTTTTATCCTCTTTTTTAAGATAGAAAGTTATGAAAATTGTTTCAGAAAATTAACATAAATTGATGGAAAATGTGTGTTTTCAGATCTCATGTGGTACCACATCTAAAAGAACCCTTCTCAACCATGAGTATTCAGGTTTGCGCAATGGACAAACTAAAGGAGCAATTTATTTTATTTTCTCATACCCATAGCAGCGATGAGCTTTACACAATTATTGCTGGGAGTCTTACATCAACACATATGACAGCAAGCAAATGCCGTGAAATTGTCGCAGAATTTGAGGAGAAGCATTTGTTTTATTTCAGTTTATTCAAGCCCAAAGTTGATAATGGTTCAAAAACCTGGATGACAAGAGTAAAAGAAGATATAAGAAACGTTAAGCGAAGTGGGTTTGGCCCAACATTGCGAGAACTTTATGCAGTTTGCGAAATAATCAACACAAACATATTTCTGCTGTTCGAAGGAAAAGATAACACAATGAAAGCGTGGCAAATTCAGCCTGTAATTCGAGAAAACGAAACTAAAACACAACCGCTAATATTGCTTTTGATAACACATACAGAGGAACCTTGCTTCCAACACATAAAAGGAAATGCACATTTAGATGGATTAGATATTGAAACAATCAACGCAAATCATACCGAATGTCTTGATAAAAGATTTCGAAATGATTTCAAAGATCTTCAGATAAACTTCATGCTTCGTAGAGAAGACAATTATGCCTCTACAACAGAACCGACAGGAGAGCAAGGCAAACCAAAAACAAACGTATTTTCTCTATGTAGCCAAATCGTTTATGGAAACAAGGATTATGCCCAAGCTGTCAAGGAGTGTATAAAAATGCATATGGAGGAGGAAGATTTTCGGGAAGTTTACATGCATTTTGTTGACGTCAAATCTTATGTCACAGAAAAAGAGTACAATGCTATGGAAAATATTTCTGATTCGGGCAAAAAAGAAAAAATGCGCGCAGAATTAATCAAAAAGGCTTTTGAAGAGCATGTAAATAAGTGGCAGTCTTTTACCCTTGAAGAATTTTTCGCAATTGCAAGTGTCTACAACATAGAGGTCTTTGTAATGCCTGTTCAAACGGAAAGAACTCCAAAACATAATACCAAGGGGACTAAGTTTTTCCTACCTATTTGCGGAAGTTATTTGTTTACATTTAAGACGCCATTTGTTTTCCAAAAATGTTATGACGAATCATATAAAGCAATTTTGGTTGAACAGGAATGTCTTTGTCTCACAAGTAAACCAGAAGTGTTTGGCAACTTCCCAATTATTAATGATGAGATTGATCTAAGGAGAGTAAAGAAACTTGGTAAGTACACTCTACTTACATGTATAAATTTATGTTTGTATAATTGATTGTACTGTCACAGTTCCAACTCAGACAAAAACCTCGATTTACATGGTCTCATTTAAAATATCCAAAGTTTTACTTCAATACGCAAGTTTCGAGATTATCTCCCTTGGTGCGCTCTTTCGTTGGGGAGGGGAGTTTCGTTGCCGCGTAAACAAACAGGTGGGACAAATATTTGATATGTTTATATTGGATACATTGTATCATCGATATACTGGTTTATCATAACTACATGATTGTCGGGATGCACTCTACATTTCGAGAATAACCGAATAAATTTAAAGACGTCATTTTTAAAGCAAACAAAATCGTAACAATTAAGAAAATGTCGGTTGATGTGAGACTTTTCAGACGAGGGAAGATATTTGGACCTCTAATAAAAACGGTACACATGCATCTGAACATTGTACATAGGCGATCTAAATGACACATTGATTCTCTTCCTTATTACAACTTCAAAAAACACACAAACTTTTTGTTTGTACAATGAAGAAAATCAGTTACTTTTTATTAAGACTATGACGTTTATTTCGTTTCCAAGTACCTTTAATTTAAAGCAGATTTGTAAATATGCATAGCTGAACTTGATAAAATCATCAAATGCATCACTGCTTAATATCATTATCTTTTTATAACATCTTATAAGTTTTTAAAGCCATAAATATCGTTCATTTATTTATGCATGTTTGTATACAGAAACAACCTGTCCCACCTCCATGCCGAAATGGCTACTTTTTGCGCCTCTATCACAGGAGAGTTACAATCTCGAAACTGGCGTATTGGCAAAAGACAAATAAAGACCTAACTTTACATTTTAAATTTATGCGGTGTGAAAAAGGAGAACCAAACCCAATTTCATATTTTTTATTGTTCAATTCGGCTAATTTGTATTTTATGGGATCTGCTTTATCGTGCTCTCTCTCTCTCTCTCTCTCTCTCTCTCTCTCTCTCTCGTAAAGTACAAATTAAAGGTTATGCAAGTAACAAGTAACATCAATCATGAAATTTATAAGTTAAAACTCTTCTTTGTCCTTTAAATGTATAAGTACTAGTTGGATTTTTTGTATTGTACATTTTACTGAGCGCAATATCTGTTTTATAGATATCAAATCGTGTTGTCCAAACCTTGGTAGACATGGCCGCCACAGACATTTTCAACATCTTTGGAATAATGATGAACCAGAAGAAAGATCGATGATGCAAGAAAGCAGAATTATTAAATATTGTAATCCGATGAATAGGCATATAGAAATAATTCATGAAATAATGGCTGAAGAAGGAAAAACTTTAGATGCTATAAACGGAGGGAAAGGCAGTCTTCAAATGTGCATAAGTAAGGAAATATTTGACGACGAAGATGCAAGGATACCTGTCAGGTATTAGTTTTATGTCCTTTTTTCTTTAAAAAAAATATTTAATAAGCAAACTGGTTAAATTGGGCAACAAATATGCAATGCCTATAAACATGTCAAGATCATTGCTTTGCATTATCTTCTTAATCTACAGTCTTCCAGTTAATGATGTACAGAAATCATTTGAGACCGTTGCCGACTGGACAGGAATTCCTGTGTATGTGTTTTCATATTCTGAAAAAGTTTTTCAATGGGTATCGATTTCTCCGAAGAAATGCAACCCAAAAAGAAGTTCCAATTGCCGATATTACATGACCATACTACATAATCGACAGAGTGGGTATTTCGATAGAATTGTTCCAAAAAATGGGTGTAATTGTCTTCAGGTTCACCCATATGTTGCATCGTTGCAGAGCGGTGAGCAATTATCATATATAATCGTGAAATACTGGAGTAGTTTAGAAAATAATCAAGGATTTTTTTCTGTTGACCTAGTTAAAACTTAAAAACATTTATTTACCAACCATATTTCATTGAATGTAATTTATTTATATATATATTTTTTATAAATAGAATTAATCAAAGTGGATAAATGCACGCGTACGGTGCCGTCAAAAAGTACGTGGCATTGGTCACTTCTGACATTTCTGCCTGAGAAACCCAAAGATGAAACGTTTACTGATGATACACTTCAAGAAATGAGAGTTATACCAATGTACTCCGAGGTTCATCTTATTATGGAAAGAAAGGATATGCAAGATCGTCTGCTAGATAAAATGTCTGATTATGCTTTTTCTCTTTATCGGTGCATCAGCAAAGAAATATTTGGAAACGAAAAGCAATTTAAAATGATAATGATGGAAATAGTGCGGGAGATAAAGGAAAATCCACATATTTATGGACATTTGCTAATGAATAAAAAAGAAAATTCTGATTCCAATTTTTTAGAAAATTTTAGATATCGGAAGCATCGAATATTTGATTTTCTTCGATCTCAAAACAAACTGGTCGAAGAGAGTGCACGATTTTTTGTTGAGCGCATCGAGGACGGAATGAATTTGGGTGATTTAGAATTGTTTGTAGTTGCAACTCTTTTCCAAGTTCCAATTTATGTGCTCGTTGCTGAAATAAATGAAAACAAATTGGAAACAAAATGGCTATCATTTACACAGATATCAAGAAAAAGGCAACCCAGTGATTTTGCTGCCAGAATGCAATATTTTGAAGGTAAAGAAAACCACAAATGTGATTTTGACTCGTCGAGTGGATCTAAATACTATGTGACGCTTTACCGGACATTTTCAGGAGATTATCATAGAATTGTACCAAAGCATCAAGTGTGCAACTGTCTGAAAGAACCACCCCAAAATATCGTGGAAGAACATAAGCATCATGAACAACCAGGTGACTATCTAAACTGAAGCACTCTAACTTATTTAGTAATTATCATTAACGCTTAAAGATTAAACTAGTAATCATATGTTATAAAAATGCATCTTGACGTCTCCTATTTATCTAATTTCATCTTTTTCTTTTTTCTTCAAATTTTTATATATATCTTCCTCTTTTTCCTTCAAATTTTCTTAATTCGCATGATATAATTTTTTTTTCATTTAAATATCAGTATCAATGGCTTTTTTCTTTTCAGATTTCAGAATGTACTTTGAAATGCACAATATAAAAAACAAATTGACGATAGCAAAACTGCAACTGGACAACTGGTTGAGATGCAACATGGCACTTGAAATATTTTGCACCGAAATCATTGGAGGGGCGTAGACAAAACGTGAACATTTCCAACATCGTGGGATCCTCCGTAGGACTCGTTGGATCAGCTTGCAATTGGGGGATTAATAGCAGCACCATTCACAGCAGGAGTTTCTCTTGGTTTAGCAGTTGCAGGTGGCGTTATTGGAACACTTGGTAGTGCAACTGTCATGGGAACCAAAGTCACTGAGTTCGTTTTAAGTAGGGATGCAATACCAATGCTAGAGAGATATCAGATGAATTTGCGAGAAAGATCACGATGTATGGAAAAATCTTTATCAGATCTCCAAAAAGAGATGGAAAGGTTTATAACGGAAGACACAGACAACATCAACGCAACTGCTGTTCAAACAGCTACTGGGACATTGCGCATGCTTGGTGGTTCACCAATTATCATTGCACGCGGGATTGTACGAGCAGTCACCCTTGCCAATACGGTTTTGCCACCTTTGTTCAATAATCCTTGATTTGGGCGTACTTGCGTACAGCATCTATTATCTGACAAAAGGATCAAAAACAAATGTCACTGAACGTTTACGCAAAGTCTGATCCGTTCTTAGAACGACGAGAATTCAGATGTTTACTTGGGGATATGGAAATCAGAAAAAACTACATACAGACTATGGAAAATCTTCGAGAAAACATAATGTTTGTAAATACATTCCCTGTGGGGAACATTTGTCAATAAAATTTAATTATTTTAAAGTTTTATAATGATTCGGATGATTTTTTTACTTTCTTTGTCAAACTCTTTCAGGCTATCTGTATTTTTTTCCAAGGTCGATAACCCTTTTAATGTTTAATAAGGATGCTACATCCCCGTATCCTATTCATTTGCTTAACTTTATGTAAATGTACCTGTATTTTCAACCTCTTCAACTTCAATCCCCGCCCTCACAATTTCGAAAATTTTATAAATCCTAAACCTCACCACACATAATTTTGATTATCATGTCAACGCATTTATACAGAACTACAATGAAAGGTTGGCAGGGGATGCTCACTTCAATATGACATCTCATCCCACCTGATGTTTTGAAATTCCGTATTTGCATTGCTCCTATTTTGTCTTGTTTTATGGACTTGGATACTGAATACTGTTTGCTATCTCCATATTTTTCATGTAGATAACAAACATACAAAAATCCTTATTTAAAACTTGTTACCCGTCATTTTAACAAGAACAAAGGAAGTGTTTTAACCCCTACCCTCCTCAACTAATTTGAAGTTTGAGTCTATTATTACGCTTATATGTGTAAGACAGCTTTTTTGACAAGCCATCCTATATCATACCAAGACATTATTTTACGAGAGCTGTTCGATAAATAATGTCCTCGGTGCTGGGAAAGAAGCAAAAGACGCTTTTCAATGATTTAGCCTTAATGATTGAACTTAACAATCTCTTTTAATTAAAACACATGTCTTTAAATTTCTTTTATCACATTTCTGATTGTTTTTAAAACTCAATATTTGGTATGACCCTAAGTTTACTGGAAAATGGAAGATCTTATGATTCGTTTCTTCCTTTTGAAAGTTTGGAAAATGAAACAAGTCAAAAGGCAAAAGATCTGGCAAATATTGTTAATGTGAAAAAAATAACTTTCTGTTTATCCCGAAAACTCCTTTACTCTTCGGGGCGTGCGGGTTTAGATGCTGTCATGAAGAAATTTAATGTAGTGGATTCCTGATTCTGATTCCTTCCTCTCATTAACCTTTCAATTTTTTTCTCAGAAAAATTGTTTTATAGACACTTCCAGAATTTAAACTGTCTCCCCGAATACGAATTTAAACAAAGAGAGCACTAATATTGAAGACAATTGCATATAAATCTGTCTTTGTGCTCTTACAATTCATTGCACTTCTCAAACCTTTGTTGTTGTTTTTTTGTCAAGTATATCTTATTGTAAATTTTGTTTCGATGGTTTTAAGCAATAGATTCAAGTTTCTTTTCTGTTTGAAATTCACACAAGCTTGGATGACTGCAATGTTTTGATATTTTAGAATAATTGTTTAGATATTCTTACACGCTGTCGTTTATACTCATATCAAAACATAGTGTGACTATTGAGTACTGAGCTTTTTTACTGTCGAACGTTTCTTTTAAACAGTGTGAACTACTCCCAAAAAGATGTCTATCAAATTTGCTATGTGTCTTTCAAGTCAATCATACACCATCAGTGATTCCTTGTTGAAATTTGGCAAACAGCACATTACAGTGTAGTTATTCTAATTTTTGTCTCCAAGGAGGGTACCCATTTTTGATTCCCATTATATAATTCTTTATCTTTGAAATCCACCTGCTCATTTGTCTATATAACAGGCATTGGTTGCCGTAAATATTAATATTTCAGTGAATATTTCTTTGGGATTTTTAACGTGTTTTACAGCAGCTTGAATGAAGCGTTTAATTTCATTCTAGTTTTTTTGGTTCTTTACCATTCATTTTAATTGCAGTGTCTCGAATAGCCCTTGTTTTCCAGCTTCTCACAATGAAACTATGTGATGAAAAGTTGTCACACAAATTGTAATAAATTCAATAAAGATTCAATAATGCGAAAAAGTCAAGCTTAATGTCATATGATATTTAATTTGTATTGTATGTCATACAGTTCAGGACATTATTTATTGAATAGCACTCGTATGCCCTAAATAAATAAGCATTTTAAAAATATTTTTAACAATTCTTTTCCAAAAGTAGTTTTCTAAAGTATGGGACAGTTACTTTCCTGCTTGTAAAAAGAGAAGTACTTGTTTAACATTCATGTGCTTTTCCTTTTCAGGATGAAATTAATGGAGAGAAATACTTTTGTTTTCATATATTTGAAATTGTACAAACACTTCCTTTCTTATTTCCGAATTTTGGGGAATGGGTGGAGTTAAAGAGTATTGTCGTTTCCAAAGCATTATATAAAATGACAAAATATTTTTAAATAAATATTAACAGTTGGGAACTGCCATGTTTCTTCTGTACATGTATTGTATGATCTTTCTATCCCTTTAGCATCCTATCTTGTGTTTTGGGAAGGCATTTATTGTTACATAGTGTATGGTGGCGTTAATGATAGCACTCGGCACCACAAGTATTATTACCTCAGTAACATGTTTACATAGACCCCCTGATTTTTTCATCATTATGAAAGAAATGACATTTCATATTCCTTTTTCATGTAATTTGTTCTATTTTCGCCTGTTTTATCCAAATCGGAAATTAGTCTCCCTGGAAAAGTTATAAACAAAGAAACACTTGGTCTATCCCAATGATATATTCATTTTCCTTTCTTTGTCACACTTGCAGGATTTTTTTCAAAGGTTGATCACCCTTCAACTTTTAAAAAGGATGTTACGTTCCTGTATCCTTTTGATTTTCTTAACTCTTTTTAAACCTAAGTTCCTTTTTCAGCCTCCTGCACTTCAATCCCCCAATCGTTTGAAAAAAATCTAGATCCGCGACTGTATTGAAAGTAAAACTCTTCACACTAAACAATAAAGAAAGTGAGGGAGATGTGTGCTTTTGTTATCATATAGTGTTGGAAATTTTCAGAGGGCGGGGTTGTATCAAAATATATTGAAGATCAAATCTTTGCAATATTTAAAGCCCAAGTGCAAACGAGCTTCTCTTCTTTCCGATTTTTTGGGGAGGGTGGGGTAAGAGAATATTGATATTTCGAGCGCATTACATGAAATAAAGAAATACATTTAAACAAGTGTTCACGCTGGGGCGACTGTCATGTATCTAAGGTATAAATGCTGCGTAATATTTCTATTCCTTCTGCATCCTATCTTGTGTTTTGTGAAGGCACTCATTGTTATACGGTAAAAATAGGGGATTATGATTGCACTCAGCACAAGTACTGTTTCTGAGTAACATGTTTATGAAAGATCCCGTACTGTTTATTCATTTATAAAATAAATTACATTATTCATTCTTATGTAAGTGTTCTAGTTTGGCATGTTTTTTATCCGGTTAACAAAAAAAGAACCATAGATATGTACGCGTGACACGGGGCCTATCTGATTCCTGTTTTTATACAAACCAAACAATGTGTTAATTGTATCCAGAAGCAAACACTTCCCAAAAGACGATAAAAAAAATTGTTACGAGTAGACGGCTTAATTTTACATCTGGACAACAATATACGGAAACTCTTTTGCAATAAAACATATCTATCTCAACATTTCATGAAACGCAAATATATAATGGGTAGAAATAACGCATACAGTGGACCTTCAGATATCCGGACGCCAGATATCCGGATGCTTCAGTATCCGGACGATTTTTCATGGGAACGAAATTTTTAAATGTTATTTTGTCTTGTTTAACTGGTGATTCAGATATCCGGATGCTTCACATATCCGGACAAATTGACTGGGAACCAAAGCGTCCGGATAAATGAGGGTCCACTGTATATAAGTTGCCCATGAGAATCCGATACCCATGACCACTAAAATAATTTTTTTTTCTATAATCAATAATGTGCATGTACTTCCGTACATGATACAGGTTTAAATGTCAAAAAGTATTTAACTTCGGTGCTTTTAGCAAAAGTACATACACTGTCTAAATCAGGAGCTTATCAAAATAATTATCTAAATCATTTAAAGGCAATATTTTCATTGATTGACAATTAAATGTAGTGAATTACATGTATTAGATAAATTAATGCAATTGTTAGATCTAAACACATTCGTTTCTTTATATTGAGTTTTAAAAAAAAGTTACACATTATACAACTTTGTTATTGATTTTAAATTTTGTGACACATGAAGGCAAATGCTGAAAATTATTAATCCTTCTGTAAGTGGAAATTTTATTAAATAGTTTAATACATAAAATAGAGAAAATGTTATGAATGATCTGGACTACAATCGTGATGCTTAAAAAAAAGAAAGTTCTTAATGAGCACTTTAATCAAAGGGAGCTCAGAATTGCTATCTAATCAGACGCATATTTATTCAATTCAACTGTTCTAGTTTGGCATGTTTTTTATCCGGTTAACAAAAAAAGAACCATAGATATGTACGCGTGACACGGGGCCTATCTGATTCCTGTTTTTATACAAACCAAACAATGTGTTAATTGTATCCAGAAGCATAAACTAAAATCAGACATTTGAATTCTGTGAAATGGGGTTCCGGTTCCATTCTTAACACATCTGAGCGATGAACTTTTTTTGAAAGAGGAGAGTCCCCATTTAACTGTAAAGTCATACACCAAGAGAACAGACAGGTGGTATCAGAACGTAAATGAATAATACAGGAATTATAATTAATGAAGAATTTTTCTATCAATTTTTTTTCATAAGGTTGGTCTTTTTAATGATCACTTGATATTAAGTGTTGTAAAAAGAACAAAAGTATAAAGAAATTCATTATGTATTGTATATGTAAGTATATGTTTACCCGTGTGAACTTGTGAAAAGCAAAATTTATTTTTAAAATCATATGACCAGAATAAATTGAGGGAAAGTCCTGACATTTCTCTGATTCTAAACCCTTGATCCATGCATGGCTATCTCATCTGCTGTTAACTTTTACATGAATGCCATGTTTATAGAATTTTTTTCTCAACATTAAACTGACCTGTAGGATTAAAAGTATTGACTTATTTTATTGGTCAAATTTTAACCTTCTCTGTTAAGGCCCATATATATGAAGCTGTCAAAAACGTTTTCTTCCAGAAACGCTAGTGCTTTCGTTAAGACAGCAACAAGAAAGTTAAACATCGCAATGGTATGGGCATTGTCCCTTATATCTAGCTTCCTATGTACAAATTCTCAGCCGATTTCCTTGAAAGAAACAATCGTTGTGACATTTATGCAGAGGCAATGGTCCAAATTCGAGGAATTCTAGTCCAACAAGAGAAGATCCTTGGATCTTTAGATCCGCTCTGGCGGATGGTGAAGAGACTCGAAAAAGATGTTCAAATCGTCAAAAAAAGTAAATCTCTCTCTCTCTCTCTCTCTCTCTCTCTCTCTCTCTCTCTCTCTCTCTCTCTCTCTCTCTTAGACACACTTTTGTAATCATTGATATAATAATTACAAAATCATCAATTTGTAGTGTTAATTCTAAAATGTTGAATTCATGACCCCTAGGGGTAGTGCGGACCACAATAAATACAGTAATAAATTGTATTACATGTACCTAGTTTTAGAAATTGTTCTTACGACGAGCATGCTCTTGCGTATCGAATCAACTGAGATACATAAACTCTGCATGCAGATGATAAAGGTATATTGCTGCATAAGTAAGGGAAGTGGACGATAGAAAAGTTAAAGTCATAACATTTATCATAGATCTTGGTCACAAGATTGCCATTAATGTCTTTTTCAACTAAAATATCCAAATATGAAATAGATGTGCGCACACATTATATCGATATACTCTTTTCCAACGCAAAAATAAACTCAATATATTGATATATAGATAAATAGAATGCCATAGAATTATAAATAGAATTTGCCAATTTTTTTTAAATGCTTAAATCAGCTTGTCATTCATCGTCTTTTAAGCAGACATATCGGATAATGAGACATTAGCTGAATTAATTTATATCCACTAGAAGGAGGAAATAAATACCATGTTTTGGGTTATAAAGATCCCCTTACTAAGCATGTTTTCTTGAGAAGAGGAAATTAAAATACTTGTAAGCAAGGGTGTCGGTATCTTTTCGACGAATATATTTCAAAAATTTTGAAAGAGAACACCAAAGATAAAAATTTTCCAGACATATCCTTCTTGCAATACCTTGTTTACCTACTTCTGTCTATGAAATAGAAAAAAAACAATAAAACAGAAAATCTGGATCTGTTTAAATATTATCTGTATGTCAAAGATGTTGTCACATTTTGCAACTTAATAAATCGTGTATATGATATCTAAGATGACTTAATCCATGCATTATTTTTTTGTACTAAAAATCTGAATTGGTGTTATTTAATAGGGTTTAGATGGTGTCCTATATTCCTCATACCCGTGAAATAAAAAATATGCTATCTATGTTACTGAATTCATGCATTTATTTTTGTTTTGTTTTGTTTTGAAAAGGGAAAGATGGAACTTAATTTTACGACTCGGCTCTTTTAAGAAGGCTCTATAAAGGTTTTTGAAATCAGACATTATTAATTTTAAGATTTAAGTTTTCAAAGATGGTGCATGAGAAGGATATGGAGATAACAAACGGTATTCAATCTCAAATTTATTCCGTAGACATAAGTTAATAAAAACGACAGAACCATATTCCCGACCGATTTTTTTATCCTACATGAACATAGGCTTAAAAAGGTTAGATAATGAGAGTAGTTGAAGTACCTTTCGAATTGTAATACTACCATTTGGAATTGTATGTTTAATTCCATAATTTGAAATTGAGTTGTAGAAAGAGTTACAGACTTTATGTTAATTATAATTGCACGTAAACAAGTGGAATTTTAACACGTTTTGTATAAGTTTTAGTTTTTGAAATGTCATCTCATTTAGATTGAACTACATCAGATTTTTATTCGTTGAATTTTTAAAATTAACATCAATTGCAATTATTCTGTAAGAGTTTTCGTATTGGAAATTAATAAAATGAGCAAATTTATCAAAAAATATTATTCATTCAAAAATATTGGGGTAAAACAACAGTACGAGAACAATGCCTTAGATTGCTCGGCCATCTAGATAAGTCAAAAATCCATTCGATGCCGATGGAATTCTTCATGTATAACCCCACACTACAAGATGGAATATTAAACCAATTTGCAATTGACAAGCATTTAATCAGGTGTTTAAGATAGTCATGTTTACGATGAATTAATTTATCTCCTCTACAAAGAAATAAAAAGTAACATGCGTTCGTATTACAAAAAATCCTTAGTGAATATATTTTCAACAGAATAAAAAAATATATATAATACTTTATGCATTGGTGTCAGTTTCTCTTCGACCAGTTTGTTTTTAAAATTTAGGAAATAATTCCGGACTCCTCTTTTTTTCAGTAATTCAAGCTTTATGTCTACAAAATAAGAAAAAAATTGTGAAAACTTCTAAAAATACCTCTATGCATGTATAAGTATTTTCAGCTCTTAAAAGATTATATCCTATCTTCCGAAAACCCGATAAGTCGGGTATGTGATATATTTGGTGATTTCATTGGGTCATTTTTCATTTTTCTCTGAAAAAGAAAGATCCAAACTTAATCTACTGGGTTATTTTAGTAAGGGTTGTGATATTATTTATATCTAAGAACGGTAACTCTTACACTGTGTTATTTGTAAATGTTATAAAAGAGTCATCTTCCTTGTCATTCATGATGATGCTGCACGTGTTGTAATAAACTAGTTCTCATCGCCATCTTGACTATGTTTATGCTACATGGTGTCAGAAGAAAAAAATTTTAAAAAATGGATCGGTTACCGCCGCCACCCGGACTTAACCTTACTGGAAACTTGGCGGAGAACTGGAGAAAATTCGATCAGCAGTACGATGATTACGCTTTAGTGTCGCAAGCAAAGGAGACAAAATCCAGGGGATGACCCTACGCCACGTGTTAGGACCGAACGCCATTGATGTCTACAACACATTCACGTGGACGGAAGATGACGATAAAACTAAGGTAGCAGATATTAAAAAGAAATTTAAGGAATATTGCAATCCTAGGAAAAATGTAACCTACGAGAGACACAGTTTTAACACAAGATCTCAGAAGGAGGGAGAACCGGTCGACGCATTTGTGACTGAACTCAAATAAAAGGTAAGTGTATGTGAATTAGGTGAACTTAGAGATTCTTTAGTAAGAGATCGAATCGTTTGTGGAATTCGAAGTGATACTGTGCGTGCCAGATTGTTACGAGAACGAGAACTCACACTGCAGAGTGCCATAGACATTTGTAGGGCAGCGGAAGTGTCGGAATTGCAGCTCCGAGAAATGGGAGACGAGAAAAACGTTCACGCAGTCAGAGACAAGAAGCAGGGTTACAAACAGAAGTATGCGCAACCCCAGCATGAAGGTCAGTGTAAATACTGTGATTAGATCATCCTAAGGGGCCAGATCATTATCCAGCTTGTGGAAAATCGTGTAATAAGTGTAATCAGAAGAACCATTTCGCAGTCGTGTGCAAGTCTAAGTCAAGGACACATCCCGTGAAACACAGAAACCCGAGGAAAGCAAAAGTTCATCATATTGAAGAGAGCCTTGAAGACTCAGATGATGACTTTTTCGTGTATTCAATTGACACACACAAGGATGATGATTGGACAGTGAAGCTACTAGTCAATGACGCAAAACCTATTAACTTTAAAATTGACACTGGAGTCCAGTGCAACGTCATGAGTCTAAAAGCATGCAAGTATGCCAACATTGACACTAAACAACTGATGCGTAGCAACAGCAAATTAGTTTCCTACTCAGGACATGCTATGAAAGCCTGTGGAAAAGTGCGTACGACAGTGGGACACAAGGACCGGTCTTTTCTTCTAGAAATACAGATTGTTGATGATGACGTCCAACCTGTTCTTGGACTCAAGTCCAGTATTGACTTGAATTTAGTGAATCGTGTGTATACAGTGAAGAAGAATCAAAGCACCAAAAGTGCAGAAGGACTGTTGAAAGAATATGATCATTTATTTCATGAAATTGGATGTCTTCCAGGAAAGTATGACATCAGGATTGATCCCAGCATACCACCAGTAGTTGCGCCACCTCGGAGAATACCACATACTTTGAAGGACAAAGTTTTAGAAGAACTACAGAGGATGGAATCTATGAAGATAATCTCAAAAGTAGAAACCCCAACTCAATGGGTCAGCCCTATTGTAGTCGTCAAGAAACCAAATGGGAAAGTGAGGATTTGTTTGGATCCGCGAGAAATGAATAAGGCTATTTTAAGGGAACACTATCCACTTAAGACCGTCGAGGAAGTGGCTGCTAACCTTAAGCATTTCACAACTCTGGATGCTGCATCAGGATTCTATCAAATACAGCTGACCGAGGAGAGTTCTTGGCTCACCACATTCAATACACCGTTTGGAAGATTTAAGTTTGAGAGACTTCCGTTTGGAATATCGTCAGCACCAGAAGTGTTTCAGAGGGCCATGTCTCATGTATTTGAAAATCAGCCGTATGAAGTGATTGCAGATGACATCTTGATGTGGGTAGATAGTGAACAGGAACACTTAGAAAAACTTAATCAAATACTGAGGAGAGCTGAGGATGTCGAATTACGCTTCAACAAGGACAAGTGCAAAATAAACAAATTGGAAGTTGAGTATGTGGGACATGTTTTAGATCAGATGGTGTGAAGCCCAGTGGTGAGAAAATCAAAGCTGTTCTAGCAATTCCAGCACCAGAAAACAAGAAGGAACTACAGCGATTCATGGGAATGATCAATTACTTAGGAAAGTTTATTCCAAACTTGTCTACCAGGAATCAATCACTCAGACAGTTGCTAGAAACGGACGTAGTATGGCACTGGAATGACGAACAGGAAAAAGCCTTTAATGATCTAAAGGGAGCAATAACCTCAACGCCGACATTGAAATATTTCGACGTTAATAAGGATGTCAAACTTTCCGTTGATGCTTCGTCATATGAACTTGGTGCGTGCATCATGCAGAAGAAGCAACCTGTTGCTTATGCATCGAGAGCCCTGAATGCAGTTGAGAAAAACTATGCACAGATCGAAAAAGAATGCTTGAAATCGTGTATGGACTACAGAAATTCAACGAGTATGTATATGGTAAAACTGTGTTAGTGGAAACAGACCATAAACCACTAGAGAGCTTGTTTAAAAAACCATTGTCTAGTGCACCTCCACGACTCCAACGTATGATGTTGAAAGTTCAGCAACATGACTTAGTAGTGAAATACAAAGCTGGCAAGGAACTCTACATTGCGGATACATTGTCAAGATCAACAGGATCAGATCCAGCTGAGGAGCACGAGGAACAGTATGAAGTTCACGTGATAGAGAATATTCCTGTAAGTCAGGAAAAAGTGATGTTATTTCGGAGTGAAACTAAAAAGGACCCTGTTCTCATGAAGCTAAAGGACACAGTTCTACAGGGATGGCCAACAAATCGGAAGGATTTAGACAGTGAACTTACTCCATACTGGAACTTTAGAGATGAGATAAGCATTGTAGATGGCTTATTGTTGAAAGGAGATCGTTTCATTACACCAGAGCAACTTAGACCCCAGATGTTGAAAATTCTGCACAGCAGTCACCTGGGACAAGAGAAATGTACACAGCGAGCTAAATCAACATTGTTTTGGCCAGGAATAATCATACAGTTGAAGGACATGATAGAACAGTGCAACATTAGCAACCGCTACAGGAATGCGCAGCAAAAGGAGCCAATGATACCACACGAGATCCCAAATCGTCCTTGGCAGAAAGTTGCAGCAGACATTATGTTTTTTGGGAACACAAGATACTTGATAACCGTTGACTACTTCTCAACGTTCATAGAGGTCAACTGCTTACAAGATGGGAAAGCCGCCACCGTTATCAACATTCTGAAGCAACACTTTGCTCGACTAGGAATCCCTGAAGAGTTCATTAGTGACAATTGACCTGAATTCGCAAACCATGAATTCAAAAACTTTTCGAAGGAATATGATTTCCGGCATATTACATCTTCGCCGAGATATCCACAGAGCAATGGTATGGCTGAACGAGCTGTACAGACCATCAAAAACCTGTTTAGAAAAGCACAGGATGACCACAAGGATCCGTATATTTCGCTTATGGAGTTGAGGAATTCAGAAATACCAGGAGTGAAAATTTCACCAGCACAACTTCTATTTGGACGAACCACAAGAACACTCGTAACAACCGTCAAATCCAAATTGCGACCGATGGGATTTAACTCAGAACTTGTTCGTGAGGAACTCCAGAACATAAAAGATACACAAAAGTCTTTTTATGATCGCAACTCAAAACCCCTTAAACCACTTGACAACGGAGATGTAGTACGTGTTAGGATTTCAGGACAGTCTATCAAAACACCAGGAAGAATCGTTAGACCTGCAGATACACCAAGATCGTATTACGTACAACAAGGGAATACCACAGTAAGGAGGAACCGCCGAGACCTTATCAAAACCAAAGAACTGAGCGCAGAACAACCAGTAGATACCAAAGAGCCTGTTAACGGTCACTGTGATTCGTTTTGTGATAACTCTAACCGTGTGAATGGTCCGTCAATCAATTCTGGAGACAAACCAACTAGTGTTACCACATCGAGTGGTCGGGTCATCAAACCACCTTGCAGGCTGGTGACGGAGTGTTAATTCAAACAGTTAAAGTGAATTTCTGAATCTGATGTGTACATTAAAGGTTCATTTTTGTAGTTCAGTTTTGTTAGTTGAAGTTAAACAAAAATATAAAAATATTGAGAACTGTTTTATTATAATGATAAAATGCAAATTTATTTCAAATGTAATTTTAACAAACATTTTACGTTAACTTAAAAGGGGAGATGTGACATTATTTATATCTAAGAACAGTAACCCTTACACTGTGTCATTTGTAAATGTTATAATAGAGTTATCTTCCTTGTCATTCATGATGATGCTGCACGTGTTGTAATAAACTAGTTCTCATCGCCATCTTGACTCTGTTTATGCTACAAGTGTAGGTCAACTTCGTTAAACTGAGACCTAACATTCAGTCAAAAGAGTGTACGTAAGCATCTGGATGCCAAAATTCTTCCGTAATTTTAATTTTATATATATTACACCATATAAGTTATATTTCTGTCCGCATTCTCCATACTACATAGATTTGTATACTTTAAAAAGTCAAGAAACGATAGAACCTGAAATACCTTTCAAATTATTACTGTTTTTGTTTATATACCAATGCATGATCGATCTCAAAAATTGTGTACACAATTCAAATATGTGAAAAGGGCATAAAACACCGTCACCAGGAAATTCCAGAGGTGGGATGTTTTGACTTGGAGAAGAATTCATCCTTTGTTGACCGATTGACCAGTCCCACCTACCCTGGGCCCTATGTAGTTATTAGGTACATGTACGCATATGGAACTTTCCGTATTTAATTCAGTATAAACCGAAGGCCTATTACTAACAGTTGGTCACCGGCCAAACAATTGATGAAATACGGACTTTAAAAGAGGTTGTTGAAATCCCTGTAACATAAATTTAGCAGTCAGTAGAATGTATCGCTTAAAAATTTATCGTATTCTCAGCAAGCTCTTGAGTAGTTCGGAGACATAAACGTCGTATACAGCTGATAGTGGAACATTACACAGAAATAAGAATATAACATTCGACTACACAATCACAATGTTATATATGTTAACCTTACCCTGTTATAAATGTTGTTTATTTTCTAAAGATAAAGAGGATGGCCTCAAGGTTTACTTGGATTTTTCGTTTTTTCTTCTTCTTTATTTTCGGTTTCGCCCATTATGCAAATTATACCACGTTTCCAGCTATCGTTGGTGTCCCTGATGTCAGCAAAACCATCAGCTTAAACACTTATGAATTTCAACTTTATACACAACCATTCTCCACGATAAATTTAAGTCCATCTTTTTGATATCATTGACATCTGTTTTGTTTTTTTCCAATAAAAATGGAACTCGTAAATTTACTTACCTTTTCATTGGTCATTTGCAAAATTATTTTGTTAAAAACATTCTGTTTGTACACACAAGTATTCTGAAGTTGATATCAAAAAGATGCTTCAGTTTCCACTTGACGATATCTATGTCATTTTTGGAAACCAGGACTTCCAACAATCTGTTGGAATTCCCAAGTTACTAATTGCACACCGTTATTAGCAGACCTATTTTTGTATTCATATGAAGCAGAATTTGTGCAAAATCTTATGCATGACAAAAAGAAAACACTTCCAGTGGCCTTCAACTCGATATCAGGAATGTCGTAATGGTAATATATAATGGTAATTTGGCGATAATTACTTACAATTTTCTATGTAATTGAAAGTAATGTGCAATCGGCCAAATTTTCAATTACAAGTAATTGTAACTTAATTAATTACGTTTCAAAAAAAGAATGTAATTCAAAATTACTTTTCAACTACACTGATTATAAATCCCCTCAATCTCATAAACATTTTTTAACAAAGGTTAACTGATCTTTTGGTCCAAATGGTTTAATTGTAAAATTTCTTGAAAACAATTTAATATGTCATTTTTCCCTTTTTAAGTTAATTGCTGTGAAATATAATGCCACTTTTCGTTAAAAAAAAACTTTGAAATTAAATTAATCTTTGTAAAGTGTACAAATAAAATTAATATTTTGATTTTTTAATTAATTTATCCATATGAAAATAAAAAAAACCTAATAACTTTTTTTTGTTTGCCATATCTTCAGCTTGTGTTAGAAGTTATCAGTAGGTGATAAATAGTGTCCTGGGGTCATGTACTTATTCCTACATGTAAATAAACATTTTTCAAACGTTTTGACTTGTCTGTTGGTATATATACGAGGGGTGAACAAAAAGTTTGCAAACTAATTGAATAACTTCCATGAAAGAAACAATATTTGGTTTCAATGTTAATTATAGTTTAAATTAATCCTCCCCGATTTTAATGCACAGCAACCACCGTTTTGCGCATGCGCGAACCACGTGATATTGGCGTTCACGTGACCCCCTCCGTAGCGTTCTGTCACAAAAGTTGAATGATTTTACTGAGTCTTATATTTCTTTCCATGTGAGTTAATTTTTATGACAAGAACAGTTCATTTGTCAGAAATGGTCAAATCTCGGCAACAGAATGGGTGGATAAGAATATCATTTCCAAAAATAAGCATGGCGACCTTTAAAACACAAATCTTGTGTCTCGGGAGAGATTTTTATTCAAGGTGGATAGAGAACAGTAGCCTTCTTTTTATCATATCTAATATGTTTAAAATCAAAAGTAAACAATATCTTAGGTATTTAATATTTATATTATTGTTCAAATATGCAACTTTTTTTCAAAGTGAAAATTGGAGGTCTTTGATAGCAAATTTCTTATTTAAAAACACATATCTTTTCAAAATTGCTTTCATTGGGCAAAATGACAAGTATCATTTTTAACCATGTGCCTTCCTTCACTAAAACGATAAATCCAATCATTAATTGAATTTATAGGAACTCATTTATCTTAGTAAACAGTATACAAATTATTATATGATCCTGCAGAGGGATATCTAAGATATACAATAAATTGTACAGTCGTTTGTAGAAGGAGTTCGACTGAGACAACCATTTTTTCGTCACAAGTGACCTACACAGTGACGTCATTTTCAAATTGTGACGTCACAAACAAAGAGAAAAACTTTATTCAGCATATGCTATTTATAGACCTTGTGTATGGCTATGTGTGTACCGAATTTCATTCTAATCTGAATTGTTGTTTTGTAGATATAGAGATAGTTTGCGAACTTTTTGATCACCCCTCGTACTCACATTTTGACTTTAAATTGTAGTTTGGCACAGAATAAGTCAAATGCCTACATTTTAAGATAAGTTTATATGATGCTGAAATAAGGAAATATTAAAGCAAAAAGCATCAATTTGTATGTTAAGCATAAATTTATTAGAAAGCTTAAAATTGATTTAAAATTTTAACACATAAATTAAGGTAAAACAATGAATAAACTTTCTACTGTTCAGTATTAACATGTATGCCTTTTTCTCACAAATACCCAAATGGAAAATTCTTTAGCATGGCAGCAAAATATTAAAATCTAATAGATATTAGGTTAGGGGACACAGTATTAAAAATTGAGTGAAGATGCCTTTTTTCATTGTCGTCTGAGTAATTTTATAATGAAGGACATGCTAGTGGAAAAAGATCATAAATTGGTTAGATGTTAATATCTGTACTCTTTAAAGGGATTTCTATTCATTTTGTAACTTGAATAAAACTGTTTTTATGTAAACATGTTAACAATAATTAGAAGTGTATTTATGAATTATTCTTAATGTTTAGTAGCAAAAGCATTTGATTTTTTGTCATTCAGAGAGAGAGAGAAAGAGAGAGAGAAAGAGAGAGAGAGAGAAAATGTAATGTTTCAAAGGTGAATATTAATGACTGTGGAATTTTTTATCATGAGCTCACAAGGATATATCGTATCGGCTTAAGAATGGAAATAACAATTGTTAATTGACAATACGTCGTCGATATCTAAAAATCGAGTAGAAGGCCACAGAAAGTGTGTTCTTCTTTTCATGCATAAGATTTTGCACAAATTCTGCTTCGTATGAATTCAAAAATAGGTCTGCTAGCTAATAATAATTTATTTTAATTGAAAAAAATGAAAGATGAAATTTAATTATGCTACTAGGTTCTTTGAACAAGGATTCGTAAACGTCTTTGATATTGGGACTAATATTTATTCCAGAATAATTATTAAGTTGCAAAGATGCGGCATTTATTATGTAGACTTTAATGTATAAAACAATAGAATTAAACTTAAACTTAATTATTATATACTTGTATCTTCACTCTAAATAGGCTTTAAAAATAGAAAAGGGAACAAGTTGAGGTACCTTCCGAATTGTAATACTACCCTTGGAATTTGAGTGTTTTACGTATTTTTATAATTTGAATAGAGTTATAAGAAAAGTAATCGATTTTTCTGATTTTTTTTTTTTGCATGGCTATATCCTGTTATTTGCAACGCGTTGCACTTAAGTTTTTACCACAGAAAATAACATACCCGATCCTTATAAAATGAAATTCATTCAGGTATATTTGAGGAAAATAAAGCAAATTATAAGGAAATATTTTTAAGACGTCTAAGAATAATTAAAATTACAAGTATGAAGCAGATTTATCATATTAATTTTCTGATTCCGGAAAACGTTGCATGCAACGCTCCATAGTAAAATGATCGATTTCTCCATAGAGCGTTGAAAATAACAGGAGTATACATAGGCGTACGAATTTTATTTTCCTGTTATAGAAACTATATGAGTGTACATAAAGGGGAAGTTACCCTGGGAAGAGGGTTTTCTTGGGGGGTTAATATCAGAAAAAATGGGGCTAGGTTATTTTGGGGGGAATCAAAATAAAATGATCTGAATACATTTGACGGAATAAAGCGCTATTTTATTTTGCATGCGTTGCACGCAACGCTCCATAGTAAAATGATCGATTTCTCCATAGAGCGTTGCAAATAACAGGAGTATATATATAGGGCGACGAATTTCATTTTCCTGCTATTGAAACTATATAAGTTTAAATAAAGGGGAAGTTTCCTCGGGAAGAGAGTTTTCTTGGGGGTTAACCATGGGAAAAAATGGGCCTAGGTTATTTGGGGGGGGGGTATCAAGCTAAAATGAATACATTTGATGGAATAAAGCGCTATTTTAATTTGCATGCGTTGCACGCAACGCTCCATAGTAAAATGATCGATTTCTCCATAGAGCGTTGCAAATAACAGGAGTATAAGGCGACGAATTTCATTTTTATGTTATTCAAACTTCTGTTTTAAACGAACTATTTTCCTGGAAGATGGTTTAGATAGTCGAACATTGAAAAAAATTGTTTTATTCAATTCATGTGTTCATTATATCAACTGAATATAAATATATGTATATGTATTTTCTTGCAAGAAATTTAGTTAAATCGCTGAAAAGGATAATGTAAGGATATTCATTGAAATTAAATGTTATAACTATCGCAAGAAATACAGTCATATTTTTTTGCAAATAGATGAAAGTGATGAGAAAATTTTCTATGAATGTTAACAAAATAGTCAAGGGAAATTACATGCGATAAAGAAATATTTATTTATCAAGTATGTCATATGTTATAAAAAATTAAAGTGATGAAAAAATATATATACGTGTTTCATCATGAATATTAACAAAATGCTTAATTTTAAACAGTCAGGGGTAATTCCTCTAGGAGTTTATCAACATTAATACCATGTGTTTCACGATTTTCTCTGCTAACTTTCGTTTTTGTGTGGTAGTGTTTGTTTTTCTGGTTAATTTTGTGTTTTCCTGGTACTTTTTCTTTGCAAAAGACATTTTAGGGTTTTGTTTTATTTAATTCTTGTTTGTGTGTGTTTGTTTTTTAGAATGGTTTATCATGCTGCTTATTCCGTAAAAGCGTAAAGAACGACAATTTGCGTTACCGTGGTAGTTTTCCTTTACCAAGAATAATTGCATTTAAGGGTTTTCATTTCTTTTGATTGCGTTTGTTTTTAAGGAGTTATAATATCATGCGGATTATTCCGTTAAAGCGTAAAATATGATAATATGCGACTTCCTGGTACTTTTTATTTGCTAACTAAATTTCTTTTCTTTGTTTTTGTGAGTGAGTGTGTTTGTTATTAGGATAGTTTAAAGTCATGCGGACATATTCCGTAATAGCGTAAAGATCGATAATTTGCCTTTTTCTGATAATGTTGGACTACCATTCATCTTTTCAAATACAGTTGAAGTACCCCAAAACTTATAAGCAACGCGTTGCAGATAACATGATATAGCCAATGCATGTATGTACGAAGTTTTTACCAGTTTTGTATTAACTTAAAATTTAAAAAAGTAATTTTCAAATCCTTATCTAGAAATAAGTGGATCAGATTTAGTCAGTAAATTCAATTAGAATGATGATATATTGACATCGATTTTTACATATTGTAAAACAAAAATTAAAATATATCCACAATGTATGTACATGTATACTATGACCCAACCACCTCCATCCAAAACACATACTAGTATCGACGTACTAAATACATGTAATAAAATATTTGCTCATGCAATCTTAAAAGAGTATCAGCATTAACAGGTTTAACGTATTTAAAATTTAAAATGTATACAAAAGGTAATTATACATATGCATGGGTCCTTGAAGAACCCTCAAGTTATATGATTAATTTTAAAATACATTCAACGTTGGTTTCATCTTTTACTACTCTACAAACACATATCCACATCCCATTGACGTTTTTTGTCGACACTTATTTTGAATGTTATGATACATTCCATTTATTTAAAATGAGTTAGAAATTATATTTGGATGTTCAAATAATTTTTTTATATTACAGGTTAAACCAAGACGGTGAATAGCAAACTGGCAGTATTTATATATGATTGCTTAAAATTTGAACGCAAAATTCAAAATACATGGGGTTATTTGTGTGTCAAATTTCGTTGCTAACATTTGATTCATTTACAGCAATTGCGATATTACATAAGGATCAACCCTCGAAAAGTTTTCAGACGCCCGCGTGGCGAAGTAGTAAGTGTATCTGCTCTAGAGTCGAGAAGTAAGGAGTTGATCTTTACGTCGATGGTAATCCCACTGTGGGACGAAGATACCGGTCCTTTGGATAAGACCGTATAAACGAGGCCCCATGTCGCAGTAAATGCTGGCACAAAAAGGATCCCTCCCTGCTCAATTGCCCAAAGTGTTTAGTGTAGGAAAAATTTGCAGCTCCCCACTGACAATTGGTGGTGTCTCCATATAAGTGAAAAATTCTCGAAAGGGACGTTAATCAATATACAAATGCAATTAATCAATCAATCGGTACTAACCGATCAAACTACCGGTAGGCTTTCGAAATCCTAGGAAATCAATTTATATATCGGCAGTCTGACATGGTTTAAAAATTAGTTGTTTTGAACAGGCTGATAGCAGCCGAACTGATAAGACGTGTTTTTGATTGCTCCTGATTACCTGTGCCTAATTGCTATGAGTGATAATACTGTGAGTACTTTGGTTAAATACCTGACTAAATCTTAAAATAATTATGGATCAAAGTATTAACTCGAGCTTGTTTACATCTTTTTCTGGACTCTCTCAAACATTAGTGAAGCTGGAATTATTACACGTAATGGAGTGAGTATTCCAAGTTTTTTTGAATGTGACTTTTAACAAATACAGCATAACAGTATCATTTCAACAAGACAAATATGCCACTATTTTGAACTAATTGGAAGAAGAACTTAATGCAATTAAAGAAGTAGGGAAGAATTAATGGTCAGATTTTCAAGTCTGAGTGTAACACTGTGACAGCCACACTCTATTCCGGCACCAGCGTCCTGCACATTCAAGGATCGTCGGCAAAGTCGTGGCTGGACAAATTTCTTCATGACATCAAAAACTCTAACAGCATTAGTAGTATGTTGGGACAATCTATTCCACAAATGTCATCAACGCCTGTGAAAAAGGATTCTAGATCTCTTCTGACAGCCAGTACTGACAATCTTCAAAATTGTACACAGTGTGCAGGTATAATACAAGCCCTACAATCGGCTGTCCGTGAGTTAGCACATGAAATACAGGTATTAAAAGAGAAACTCAGATGCAAAAACAACCCCACTTTGTTGGACAAAAACACACAGACACTTTTTAAGGTAGTAAAAAACAAGGAAACTGATGTGCGGGGTTTAAATTCTTTACCACAAAATTCAGCAACTCGACACACACAGTGTGATCTTACAGCCCCTGACAAGGAAGCAAAATATACATCAGATTCGGGTACAAACACGGAACCATGTATCAACCCCACACCTGCACGATCCTTTAAACAAAAGAAAACTTCCGGTGAGGCCAAACTTATTATAGACAGCTCTATCTTACAATGGGTGAGAACAAGGGGACTACAACAAGGTGTCCATGTGAGAACCAACAGAGGGCCAAGCTTTCCGGAATCAAGTCAAAATTACACCAAACCGCTGTTGGAGATTACTCTCACATAATTGTCCACGCCGAGGGAAACAATGCCTCATCTCGTAGACATATAGATGCTGTTGAACATGACGCCGTAGAAATCACCAAACCATCAAGGATCGGTCACCAACTACCAAAGTCTATTTCTCAGAAGTTTTACCGAGACGGGACGTAGATGTTTCATATGTGAATAACACGCTAAAATACGTTTGTGACGAGTATGGAGGTTTGTTCATTTCCAATAAGAGTGTATTCAAAGAGGTCAACAACGTGCAAAATTGGAAAGATGGGATACACCTTTCCGATAAGGGAACTTCAGTACTGCTTAAACAGATCAACAACGAAGTTCCAATTTAACGTGGCAAGGGAGCACAAGGGGACAACGGAAATTCCAGCTTTAGTCAGTCCGTAATGTGTTACTTCTGTGGTGAACATGGACATACCTCACCCCACTGCAGGCACGGCTGAAAACTAGATTGCTGGAACTGCGGAGAACTAGGCCACAAGCCCAAATTCTGTGTGTATTAGGTATTAGGCAAGGAATGTATAGCCGTTCACGACAATACTAAATCTACACTAAATTCAAATAGATATTCTATTCTAGGCACTGTATGTACTGAATGTAACGATTTTCAATGTTCTTGTTTAAATCAAACTAGCAACTTTGTTTATAATACCTCTGTTAAATCTGATTTGCCTAGAAAACCATATATTAAGAATAGGACTCTCTTGGACAAAGTAAGAACTTCTCTCAATGATGAGAGCTCAATTATAAAATCTACTAACATTACTCCTCTTATGATAAACTCATTCAAAAGATTCAGAATTTGGATTGATAAAGAAAAGGTTTACGTTTCGGAAATTTAAATATTTGTCATATTATTCCTAAAATGGATGAAATTAAATTGTTGCTTCAAAATTGGCAATCTTTACATATATTAAGATTTTGTGAAACTTTTTTGATTGAGCAAGTAGGAAATTCAGAACTGTTTATTGATGGGTTTGTTTTTGAAAGAAAGAATTGTACATTAAGGGTAGGTGGTGGAATTCTTATTTATATTGCTAGTGATATAACATATAAACTTAGAACTGATTTTGAGATCAGTAATATTGAGACAATCTGGCTAGAGATAAATCTGAAAAATTCAAAACCTGTATTTTATTGCTCTGCTTATCGTCCACCATCTGCCCCCTCCTGCTGGGCGGAGGACCTAGCAAGGGAGGTGAACCGTGCCTCCTGCTGTGACGATACTGAAATAATTTTATCAGGTGATTTCAATATTGATCTAATGAACGACCCCCCACAATATTGGACATCTGCTTTAGAGGAGTTTGGACTTTCACAGATAGTTACTGTTCCTACTAGAATAACAAGTACACCAAGTACCTTAATTGATCATTTTTATACAACGAAACCAGAAAACATATGCGAAACAAATGTGCCCCCTATTGCTATATCTGACCACTACCCCGTATGTTTGACATGGAAAACTAACTGTATACAGCGTAGAGGAAAACATACTGAAATCCAATATCGAGATTTTAAACAATTCAATGAAAATTTGTTTCTAAGAGATTGAGAAAATGCTAATTTTAACATCATGAACATGTTTAGCTCTCTTCTCGACACTAACGAGATCATGAATAAATTTTATGAATTATTTAATGATATTCTTAACAAGCATGCCAAAGTAAAAAATAAAAGAGTCAAGACCGAAATTCGACCTAAATGGCTTACACAGGAAATAAATGATGCTAGACATTTACGTGATACATACCCTCTACAAAGAATTTCAGAAAATTACAAATGTTGGAGAAATAAAGTCACACAATTAATAGATCAAGCCAAATCAAAGTATTACAAATCAGCAATTGAAGAAAGTTCAAGTTCTTAAGAAATGTGGAGTTATTTAAACCATTTTGCATCTGATTCAAAATATTTCACACCTACCCTTATAACACAAAATGGTTCGGATTTCGAAGATTTATAGGATATTGTTGATATTTTTAACAAACACTTTACTGAAATATCCTGTAAATTATTATCAGATATGTCAGTACAAAGTTTTGATTCAGAATTATTAAATAAATTTACAGAAACTAAACTAAGGAAAGAAATTTTTTTCAGTATTAATCATAAAAGTGAGTTCGAAGTATTAAATATGTTGAATACACTTGATGTAAACAAGTCAGCAGGTATAGACTTGATTGGGCCTCGTCTTCTAAAGCTTTCGGCAAATGTTATATGCAAATCTATTACACATCTTATCAATACTAGCATTACTAATGGAGTATTTCCATCCCGTTTAAAACAAGCAAAAGTCACTCCTATTTTCAAAAATGGCGACCATGCAGATCCAGGGAACTACAGACCGATATCCATTCTTCCGATATTATCAAAATTAGTTGAAAAACACATAGCCAATCAGATACGTAACTTTACCTCTAGCTTTGATCTCTTATTTAAATCACAATCTGGATTTCGAGAATTTCACTCATGTCATTCGGCTCTAACAAAACTTACAGATAATTGGCTACAAGCTATGGACCAAGGAAATTTAGTAGGCATAACTTTCAACGATTTTAGCAAGGCATTTGATTTGGTTAATCATGATATCGTTATAAATAAACTTCAATCATATCACTCTGACCAAATGGATATTAAATGGTTTCAATCTTATTTAACGTCAAGGTCTCAGTGTGTAAAAAAAAATGGTACATACTCCTCTGATTTTTTGCCCGTCACAGCAGGAGTGCCCCAAGGATCTATTTTAGGTCCCCTATTATTTTTATTGTATATAAATGATCTCCATTTACATGTAAATAGAACAGATATTGATATATTTGCTGATGATGCAACCTTACATTCATATCATAAAAATATGGAAGGTATTGAGAATGCCCTAAACTTTGATTTGTGTAAGATAGAAAATTGGTTTTCCAAAAATCAAATGGTGTTAAATACCAACAAGACAAAATGTATGCTCATGGGAACTCAACAAAGAAAATCAAGAATAAATTCTACTGAACTAAATTTATATGCTTCAAACAAATTAATTGAAAATGTTGAATCTGAAAAGCTTTTGGGAGTACATATTGACCATTCATTGCGGTATAATTATCATATTGACTCAGTTTGTAAATCTTTGACTTATAAATTGTATACTTTACGCAGAATTAAAAAAATTCTTCCCTTACACACGAGAAAACTATTTTATTATGCATACATTCTGCCTTCTTTGAATTATTGTCTTACTATTTGGGGTAATGCGCCAGATGCTGACATAGACATAGAGTTTTTAAATTGCAAAAAAGGGCAGCCCGGATTATTTTAGAAGTGGCTTATGATGCCCCTTCACTACCATTATTTGAAAAACTTGGATGGCTGACCATATATGAGTTAATTGATTTTCATAAATATATATTACTGTACAAAACACTTCATGGTATGGCACCAACTTATTTAAGAGATTCCTTTGAATTTACTCCTTCTAATAGTTATGTTCTTAGATCTGAAACAAACTATGACCTTCATCAACCGAAATATCGAACAGATCATCTTTTCATTTTTCCTTATTCCGGTGTTCATTTATGGAACAAATTACCCTTGCATATCCGTATTTCACCAACTGTACAAACTTAACCAAAAAGGGTGCAGAAAAAAAGGGGCTTTGTCTGAAACTGATGGACAAATCATGCTGTGCACACATTATATCGCTGCACTCTTTTCCAACGCATATAAATCTATATATGCTATATTAATGTTATAGATAAATAGGATACTAGAGCTTTTTAGAATGATGCTTAAAATCAAGTTGCCATTAATTGTCTTTTGAGCAGACATTTCAAATGATGAGATATTAGGTGAAGGAAAAAATACCATGTTTTGGGTTACAAATATACCCTTATCAAGCTCGTTTTCTTCACCAAAAAAATTAAAATACTTGTAAGCATGGGTGTATGTATCTTTTCGAAAAGAATTATTTTAAAAATTTTGAAAGAGAACACCAAATATAAAAATTTTCCAGACATATCCTTGTTGCAATACCTTGTTTACCTACTTCTGTCTATAAAATAGAGAAAAAAACAACAAGACAGAAAAAAATGAAAATAAATATCCGCATCTGTTTAAATATTATCTGTATGTCAAAGATGGTGTCACATTTTGCAAGCACTTAATAAATCATGTATATGATATCTAAGGTGACTTAAAGATAGGCCACAGTACTTTTACCCATCAACGTAATTCACTAAACCTGCGTTATAAAACATTTTGGAGAAAACCCGACTAAAATCGGTACCGCTGTTTCAAAGATAATCAATGTTGAACGTCTGCATTTGCACCTGTGAAAAAGAATATTTCACTGATATGGAGACGTCACTATTGCCGGTGAAGGGCTGCAAAGTTAGGCTAATGCTCGGCACTTACGGCCTTTGAGCAGGGAGGGATCTTTATCGTGCCACACCTGCTGTTACACGGGGCCTCGGTTTATACGATCTCATCCGAAAGACCGTCCCATTTAGTCGCCTTTTACGACAAGCAAGGGGTACTGAGGACCTATTGTAACCGGGATCTCCACGGGGGATTTAAAAAAGGAAAGATGGAACTAAAATTTACAACTCGGCTCTTTTAAGGAGGGTTTATAAAGGTTTTTGAGATTAGACTAATAGACTTCATGTTAAGAATGAATATAAGGTATTGAAGATACTGCATTTATTCCGTATGCTTTAATTAAAAAGACTATATTCCCGACCGAATGTTTTTTTTTATCTTACAAAGGCTAACAAAGGTTAAAAATGGGCGCTATTCGGTGAATTTTTTCAAATTAAAATCACTTACAATTATTTTTTTAAGAGCTTTTGAATTGGAAATAAATGAAATAAGCAAAACAGTCAAGTTGTACATTATTCATTCAAAAATAACGGGCTTAATGCAGTGCTGGAACAACGCTTCAGATTATTAGCCATCTAAGTAAGTCAAAAATCTTGGTTTCGATGCCGATGGAATTTCTCATACATAGCCCCACAGTTTAACATGCATTCTCAATTTATAGTGCCAAATCGACCTTGGGAAAAGTCAATAAAATTTGTGAACTGAAAATAACACTTATATGTCATTTTAAACATGAAAGTGTATAGTTATTAAAAATCACAATTTGATTTACATACTTCATACTGTGTTTTGTTGACCTCCTTCGAAATGAATGCGGTTGGAGGGCTAATTTTACATCAAGATATTTACGTAATGTTGAAAAGACATATTTGGAAACGAATGATTTTTTTTTAAATACAAAACTAGGATAATACACATAAATTTTTGTTAACTATAAACACTTATGAAACCCTTTATAAACATTAGTGAAAGGAATGTGTAATCTTTGTTTCACTTATTAGTAAAAACAAAACAGGCATAATTTTCATTTAAATAAAATTATATTCTTTTTATTTTAAGTTTTTATTAAATCTGATGATAAGCTAAATAATGGCAATATTCCCTAAAATGTTTCAATATTTGACTCTTTATTAATCTGCTTAGAGAAAAGCACATTATTTAAAATATAAGAAGGTAAAATATTTTGCCATTACCTGATTACAAAGTATTTGATAAATATTACGTAAATATTGCACATAGATGTCATACAGAATAAAAGTATATCTGAAAAAAATATGATTTTATTTATCATTTCAAATTATTGCATTTTATGAATTTTTTTATCTGTGTTCTTGACAAGGAGGTGAATTTAAAATTCAAGTTATGACTTATTTATAGAGGAATCATGTAATAAATGACCCCCCTTCCACCATTTAATCTGTTGATTATTTCAAATGCTTATTATAATTGCTTGTGAAAACTTTATCGTCAAATCTAAAAAAAAAAACAAAAAACAAATAACAAAGTTATCCCCATCACCCTTTAAAAAGTTTGTTCATTATTACAGTTGCATATTACATGTGCTCTATAGAGCAATATACGTACATTCTACATTTAATATACCGTTAATTGAATTTTCAGTACTATTAAAACATAGACGCATACGTTTTAAGTTTTATGTCTCAATAGCAATTTAAATGGGAAAAAATAGGTCCACAATTTAAAACATGTATTTCTTGCAGAGCAACAAAAATGGAAATGGATTTAATTTCGACCAGTTTCTTGACACCCCACACCAAGCTGTCTTTTTTAACCTGATGTGGAAGCCCCCCCCCCCCCCCCCCCCCCTCCACACACACACTACATGTAGCGCAGTGCCTGTTCTCTGGAATTATATTTCCTACAAAAAATGTAAAATTATATTTTCGTCTTCAAAATGTTAAGCTTGGCATACAATTAAGGTGCATACAACGATTTTTTTAAGTAGACGATACATCAGTTCAAACAAAGAGCAAAATACAAACTTTAAGAAAGTTTTGTTTCAGATTTACGTTCCGAATGATAACGTGCATTACACTTAAAACTATGCAATATTAACCAATTGCTCAAAATGGAAACATTCGATCATTAAACCACAATTTTACTTGTGAATAATATTATGTCAATCAATTTTCAAATCACACGGATGCACAAGATATTGAGTAAAAAATGTTCACCTTTAGTTTGCATGTGCACTTCCATTTGCATTTCTGCACTCTTGTTACAGAAAATAATGTCATTTTAAGAAACAGTGTATTTCTTCATGTTTTTAGTTTTTAAATCATTAAGATTCACTCGCAAATCTGTTCAGACAGTTCAATAATTTAATTCCTATTTATTTTAAAAAATGGTAAAGTAAGTATTGGTAACGTAAATATCGGTAACGTAAATATCTTTCTGATTTATTTATCGTATCGCATTTATCGTAATGCTGTTGTTTAATCATTTCACTGTTAATTAAAGGTATATTCTAGTACTTGAGTGTTGGCAATTTGACCCATAGGAAACAGTGTAGTTCTCTTGCTTAATTTGTAAAACGTAAATATCGATAAATTTCTTAACCATGGGACTCATAAGAAAAGGGGAGCTATTTTTTATAATACAGATAAACAGTGTCTTTTTTTACCATTCCATGCAATAGAAGAAATGTTCATGATGTTAAAAAGTTACAACTTTATCCTTTTGAGTGAGTTCAGCAATCCTTCAAGTCCTTTTGAATTTCCAGATTGAAAAGTAATAATTTTGCGGTGACATCAAATTTGATAAATATATTAAATCTTTTTAAAATTTGTGACACACATATGTGTGCTTGGTGTGATACTCAGAAATTATAACTAAAATGCAGGACAATCTTACTAAGAAAAGGATATTTAAATGATTTAAAACTTCTTTTTGGTTTAAAATAAAAACTATTCTATGATCGGCGAGAGCAACGTTAATATCTATTTCTGCTGTAAAATACGATTTTCGCCTAAGACAATTATTCAAGTTACAAAAAACAATTGTTGTATTTTAATCAACAACCCACAATGGTTCATATGAATAGCAGAAAATAAAATTTATTAGAAATATTATATTACTTAAAACACGGTACATCTGTATATTATTTAAAGCGCATTGAGACTATACTTTGAGAATGCGTGTTAAGGTAAAATAAATCAATTAGCAATTGACAATCGTTTAATCATATATCAAATATAGTCTTGTTTATGACGAATTTATTTATATCCTCTTGAAAGAAAGAATAAATAACAAACGTCCGTATTACAAAAATACATAGCAAATATATTTTCATGAGAAGAAGATATTAAAAGTTTATATTATATATTATTAAGTTTTTTTTTTTAAATTTTAGACAAGAATTTCAGGACTCCTCTCTTTATCAGTACTCCAACCTTTAAGTTTACAAAATAACAAAAAATGTGAAAACTTTTGAAAATATTCCGATGTGTATAATTATTTCATCGATATCGCTTAAAAGATTGTGTCCTATCTTCCTGAAATCTGATAAATCTAGTATATGATATCTTTGGTGATTTCATTCGTTTATTGTTCATTTTTCTCTTAAAAAGAAAGTTCCCAACAAATTAATCAACTGGGTTTTTTGTAAGGGTATGTCAACATCTTTAAACTGAGATGCCGAATTTCTTCCGTAATTGTGTATACATTACACCATAAAATTATATTTCTGACCGCATTCTTCACATTAGATAGATTAATGTGCATTAAAGAGTCCGGAAACGATAGAATTTGAAATAAATTTCAAATGTTTACACGTTTTGTTTCTTGTAAAAAGGTGAAGATACCAAAGAATGATTGGTCTTAAAAATTCGCTAAACAATTCAAATATGTGAAAAGGACATAAAACACAAAAAAAAATTCCAGAAGTGGAATGATTTGACTTGAAGGATGGAATATCCCTTGTTGATCGATCTCTCACCTACTCTGAACCCTATATAATTGTAAGTTAGACGGAACTTTCCGCATTTAATTCAGTATAAACCAAACACCTATACCTAACAATTGGTATAATTCATTACACAGCCATACAGCCAACGGCCAAAAAAATTTATAAAGGAACGACATTAAAGGGAATTGTTGAAATCCCTGTTACATAAACTTAGCAGTCAGTAGAATATGCATCGCTAAAAAAATCATAATCTGAGCTAGATTCAAGTAGCGAATATATTCGCTACATAAACACCATCTGCAGCTGATAGTGGAGCATTACAGCATGAATAAGGATAAAACATTCGACTTCACAATTATAACGTCACGTACGAGGGTTGTCCAAAAAGTTCGTGAACAATGACGTTTTTGTGAAAATAAATGGTTCTATATGAATCTGTTGTATATCAAAATATTTTTTATGAAAAAACAAGTCAGAATGATTTAGTTTTTATTGATGGAAGGTAATATTTTTGTAAAAATCGGGGTCTTTAGAGGTCGCGGATAGTGCGCACGGACCAAGGTTAAAATTATGTAAACTCTGATATAAAGAGTTCAGATTAAAATGATTATTTTCTCTATAAAACAAGTCAAAAATTAATAAAAATTTTATGTAACACAAATAAAGATGTTATTATCATTTTATGATATCTTAAATATCGCTTACTATATAGACAACGAAAATAAACAAAGAAAACCTTAGCAAGTACGTGTCAAAACTCAACAGAAAAAGTGACGTCGTCCGTCGGCACGGGTCAGCGTCCGGTAAAAAAATTAAATTTTATAACGATTGAAAGGATGTAAGAGACAAAATGTTTGTTAAAACAACTCAAAATTATTGAAATATATTGAATGTATCGATTGGGATAAGAATATACGATTTTTCAACAGTGTGTATAAATTTAAAGACACTACAAGACTTTTAAAACACATGTAATTAACTGTAAATGGAGATTTCTATTCATGACGTTGTTATAAATCTAGCGCAGCGTCGGACTGGGCTGTTCAGTTTGGGTATACAGACTGTTAATTTAGATGACGCTCGTAAATTTGTGTGTATTGTTTTGAATTTCAAAAATTAAATAAATAATAATCTATACTTAAAGTTTATTGCTAGCACTTCGAATTGCGTTACGCCTTAAAAAAGAAATCTTGTGTGTGTCCATGAACATGTGTTCAGTCAAAATCCAAATGTTTGACGTTACAATGAAATTAGCGTAACGTCAGACTGGTCCGTGCGCACTATCTGTGATCTTTAAAGACCCCGATTTTTATAAAGATGTTAAGTTTCATCAATAAAAAAATAAATCATTCCGACTTATTTTTTCATGAGAAATATTTTGATATACAATAGATGCAGATAGAACCATTTATTTTCACAAAAACGTCATTGTCCACGAACTTTTTGGACAACCCTCGTATATGTGTAACGTACGTTATTAACTTACTAATGTTGTTTCGTTTAAAGATTCTGAAGATAAAAAAAAAGGCCTTAAGCTCTACTGATGTTTTTCATTTTTTTTTCTTCTTCTTTATTTTTGGCTTATTCCGTTATGCAAATTATACAACGTTTCCAACTATCATTGGTGATTCCTACAGAGTGATTCCTTATATAAATGTAAAGTAAATAAGTGTAATCGGGAATTTTGTGTACATGTACTAGTATTAACAAAATTTAAAGGAAACTATATTCTTAAATACACAATGCCATTGTGCTCCTCTCTTAATACTTTTAGATTTAATACTTTGACACTGATTTTAAGGTCTCCAAAAACAAAACGAAACGTGTACTTTGCAATAATAAACATGTTGGAGGCGGGGGTGTTATTTAGTGAGCTCACAAACCCTCTAGGTTTTTTTTTCAATTTGTGATAATGCACCATTGTTATACCTGATATGTTAAGCCTGTAGCACTCTAATCCCCGCTAAAGGAAATAAAGAAATGTATCTAGGTATTTATTATATAATTCTTTCTCTTTTTATAAACATTTAACTAATTCTACTCAGTGACTTGGAGATTGGTCCCTCTGAAGAGACCGTATAAAAAAAGTTCATGTGTCGCAATAAGCGCTGACACGAAAAAAATCCCTCACTGCTCAATAGCCCAAAGTGACGGGTATAGAGCGAATTTTGCTTCTCTCCACTTGCAAGCGGTGGCATTACCATATAATTGAATAATTTTCGAGAAGGACGTTAAACAAAACATAACTTTTATAAGATATAGCTATATTATAATATTTTCTATTTGAAATATATAGTTGTTATAGCGTTGGAATACAAACAATATTTGGGCGAAGGTAAGAAAACATAAAATTTAACTGTTTTGTAACAAAATTCAGAGAATTAAACATAACAGATTTCAAAACTGCAACATATATCTTCAGTCATAAAAATGCATTTTTCAATTTTTACCGACAATTACATCCTTAATATAGGTCTTTGTTTCATTGTCGTTTGAATAATTTCATAATAAAGGACATGTTAGAGGAAGATCATATTTGATTAGATTTCAATTACTGTGCTTATAAAAAAGAGTTCTATTCATTTTGCGATTTGTATAAAACTGTTTTTATATAAACTTGTTTTACCATACACGTAATTAGAAGTGTATTCATTAATTATTCTTAATATTTTGTAGCAAATTCATCTGAGTTTCTTGTCATTCAGAGAGAGAGAGAGAGAATAAGGGAAGGTGTAACCTTCAAAAAGTGAATAGTAATGCTGGCGACTTTGGAGGAGTTGGTGACTTAAAAGAAAGTAAAATTAGACGAACACCTTGAAGAGCACATATTTAGAGTTGGAGTTGTAATGCAATTGTTTACATGTACAGCTAGTTTTTGCTCATCTCTGATCCAAAGGTTCAGGGTTGCTCTTCTGGACATAGTGTTTTGCTTTCATCTGTTATTTTTTGTGTCATGTCTTAACATATCACATTTTTTAATTCTTCTCCAGAACCACTGGAGCAAATGAAAAATAAATGGCGCCAAAGGAGTTTAATTTTGAACTAGTTCACTTTTAATGCGAGGTATGTTATGAATGGTGCATATTTGTACGAAAGCCCAGAAGGCTCATTCGAGATTCAAGTTTCGAAATATGAGATTCAAAACTCGAGATTCGAAATTCGAGTTTCGAGATTCAAGATCCAGATTAACTTATCAAAAGGCTTATTCGAGATTCGAGGTTCGAAATACGAGATTCGAAATTCGAGTTTCGAAATTCAAAATCCAGATTAACCAATCAAAAGGGGGTTCAACATTTAATTACTCCCCTTTATTATGTTTGATCTATCAATAAATCGTTTAAATATTTATAACAAATGAGTCATTTGATTAAATAACAATAGAAGAAAGAGTGTTATATATATTAGAAGGAAAGTTAAATTATAATTGGATTTTTGATCAGCAAGTGAACTTCAATTCATAATTTGACTTCTTAAATATTAAGTAGAATACATATATCAGGAAAAAAAAATATATATATATATATATATATATATATATATATATATATATATATGTAAGTATATTTGTATTGTCTACTTTATGTGAAGAGTTGTTTACATAACAATAAAGTTATAAATGGTAACTAAAGATTAACAAAATCCAAACCCCTACCCGCAACACCTGCCAATATTTCCTGACACTGAAAATGTTACTTTAAAAACTTGAAAGGCAATGTAGCTTTGATAAATAAAAACCGAGTATATTTTAATCTTGACCATAACGCTATGGTCAGAGATTAAAACATAAAACAATAACGCTATAGTTCTGCAGCTAATTTAGACTAATCTACTGTTTGATATCAGATAAAATATGAATGCTGCATTTACTCTAATTCATATTTGCAATCTGTATTGTATATATAATTGTTAATCAATTTAAGAAATCAAAGCCTCAGATGAAGATAAGTAATTGAAAACTTTATTTTTATGTATTCCCTCAATTAGGAAAACGAATACGGTTTTTACTTATGAAGGCTACATTGCCTTTAAAGTTTTTAAAATTACATTTACAGTGTCGGGAAAAATTGGCAGGTGTTGTGGGTAGGGGTGGGGATTTTGTTAATCTTTAGACACTATTTATAGCTTTATTATTATGTCAACAACCCTTCATATAAAGTAGACAATGCAAAAATATATATATTCCTGATATATGTATTCTATTTAATATTTAAGAAGTACATAATACAAATTAAAGTATATCTTCCTAATCAAAAATCCAATGATTATTTAACTTTCCTTCTAATATATATAACAATCTTTCTAGCATTGTAATTTAAACAAATGACTCATTTGTTATAAATATATTAAACGATTTATTGATAGATCAAACATAATAAAGGGGAGTAATCAAATGTTGAACCTGCTTTTGATTGGTTAATCTGGATTATGAATCTCGAAACTCGAATATCGAATCTCGAATTTGGAATCTCGTATTTCGAAACTTGAATCTCGAATGAGCCTTCTTTCGTATATTTGATATGATCATTTAAAAAGCACTTGGTCAGAAAATGTGAAACGTATGCTTAAGGAAAATTAATATATTTGTTTAATGTTATCTAATGACCTAACTTTTAATCTCAAACAAATATTTTTACATGCTATACATAGGACATACCCGGTATAAGCCAATGCTGTTAACTAATGTCCTTGGTAAAGGTCGCTTCATAATATTCAAGAAAGATTATAGAATTAATGAGATAATTAAATAATAAAAAAAAGTAAGTAGGTATGCATTTTACAAAACTCCGAAGAAAAGTAACATAAATATTATTGTATGACAATTTGTGCAGTTATGTATGTGGTAATCTACGTATTTATGTCATTTGATAGACCAATGATCAATTTGGTTTTGAAAACAATCTTAATATCATTAAGAATTTTGAGTTGATGAGATGATGAGTAGAATTGGATTTTCACGTCAATTACAGTTTGAAGTTGAAAAGTTCCAGGGTATACAAAAACACATGCGATAATGTTTAAAATGTTTTTAAATGGATTGGAGGATGAAATACATTTTCTCTTCAAATGCACTGAATTTAAAGATAAAAGACAATTTTCTTTAAATCGTTCTCAGATGTGTGTATGTACTAGTTTACCTAATCTTATTTTCAATATGAAACTTGTATGGCTATTTTCAAATGAAAATGATGAGTAAATCTAAAAAATACTAATCTTATTCATATCAAAACACTGTACATATGACTGTTTAAAAATTAATGTATTTAACTGTTACATATTGCAAATGTAATGTACTTACTTTCTTTATTTATAGTAAACGTGAGAAGAAACGCAGATTTCTTCCATGTTATATATTTGACTTGAATTCTTGTGTTTTCTAGAGAACCGCCCCTTAATATATTCTGAGATCTGACAAAAATTAATATATTTTAGAATATAAAATATTATAATACATGTAAGTATATTACATAAGTACATTCACACACAAACATTTTTTAATTTTGTTTAATATTTGTTTATTTCATTATTTTTTCGCAATATTTTATTTATAATACATACATTATTGAATTGCTGTTCAACATTAGTTCTGTAGAGGAATGCTATCCGGACAGTTACTCCTCTGAAACATGTCTATCCTAGAGCATTGTCTCTTGAATCTTGTATAGTTTAGGAACTGGATTGGTATTCCTACATGGCTTCAAGGTGTAAGAGAGACAACTCAAATTACTCACCACTGTTACAACGCACTTTGAAAAATTACGCACTTTGAAAAATTTTTTCAAAGTGCGTTAAAATTTGGGACCAAGCTAACGCACTTTGAAAAAAATAATTTTTTTTCAAAGTGCGTTAATATCGACCATATTAACGCACTTTGAAAAAAATGTAAAGATTGATCAATATTCCTTCAAATAATCGGTATGATAAATAACAGATCCTGATTTGATAACTTTTTATGATAAATTCACTGTATATAGGACCTGAGATATTGACGCTTTGAGGTTTTGATAAAATAAAGGAAAAATTAAAGGGTCTTGAAAAAGAGTGTGACGATTGTTTCTGATAAGTAGATATAAAGGTATATAGGGGTACTAACAGAGGACAGCTTCATAAAATTCATTGATAAAAAAGGGCAACTTGATTGTTCAAAACTATGAAAATTCTTTCTCTCTCAAACGTTTAACTGTACTTTAAAATTTCTAGTTTTCATCTGTTTTAATTAACTCATTTTTTATTGAAAGTTTTCAACGTCATACAAGTTAGGTAAATACATAATTATATGAATGCTTTGGTTATAGCATAGACATCGAGACTGGGCGAAGGGCCATGGGGGATGGGGGGGGGGGGGGGCTAAGACCCCCACTTATTTTGGAGAGATATATACATCGTATAAGCATTGTTGAAAATGCAGCTTACCCTTTTTTGGGTTTATTGCTCCCCTCCGTTTGTTACCGAACCTATGTATTGGAAAGATAACGATTTGGACATAGGGATCTTATACCCGTCTTCTCTTTTCGACGGGAGTAAATCAATTCATTTTTGAGGTTAGGCTTAGGCTTAGTTTGTTTTGAAAGATAAAAAACAATAAAATCTTTTCATGACTAAAATATGATTTTTTTTTTCAAAGTGCGTTAAGTGTCTCCATGGTAAAATATATTGATGTAGACTCTTAACGCACTTTGAAAAAAATTTTCAAAGTGCGTTGAGTTGGTCCAAAATTTAACGCACTTTGAAAAAAAAATTTCAAAGTGCGTTGATTTTGTCCCAATTTTAACGCACTTTGAAAAAATTTTTCAAAGTGCGTAATTTTTTCAAAGTGCGTTGCCACACACCACCTCTGTTCTGTGCAGTCCTCTGGAATGTTTACAAATCATGCTTACTTTTATGGTTCCTTAAAACAACAAAGTGTGCAAGTTTTTGAGTGATTTCTTTTGTTCATTATTATTTAAGTTGAGGTATGATTTCCTTTTTTTATTATTGTCTTGATTACATCACCATTAATGCAAGACTTCTTATGAGCTGATTTTCTGTGGCTGCCCATACACATTAATTTTTTTCGGCCACAGGAACGATCATTCTAATTTGATGTATTGCAATACATAAAATAAATAACGTAACGGTATGATGTGCGGAAATAAAAAAAAAATCAGGAATATAAAGAAGTAAAGCCACGAAGGTGCAAAATCGGCCTACATTTTTTACGAAATTTTAACAGAGGTGAAAGAGAAAAATAATGGTGAATATATTATCTACTACTCTTGAACTTAAAAGGGTTAACGTCACATTTTTCAATTGATGACGTCATATTTGTACATTAAACGTCTAAACACGTGCACTTTGCCGATTTTTAACAAAATCGACCATTTTTTACATATTTAACTCAAAATTTGACCTTGGCCACACCCTACAAACAAAATAAAATTTATGTCATTAAAAAGAAGATTAAAAAGTAAATACACAGGGCATATTTTTATTTTGTTTGTCACGTGTGGCCACATTGAAAAACTAACTTTTCTTTCCATATCAAACCTCTGAAAACCGACCACCACAGCGGATTTTCGGGAATATCTCATGATATCAAAAATAATTTTTTTGTGTGCTTTCTACTTTAAAAATGTATCAACATGAATTGTCTAGTTTGAAATATATTGGATTTTGTGTTTTGGTACGAAAAAGGAAAACGAAAACCATGTGCTTTACAAAATATTACGGCATGTTATAGGCCTATTGTTAACTTCCACTGAACCCGTACCGTGGATCTGACCCAAGACTTTTTCTTAACATAGCTGACTTAGATTCAATTTTTTTATATTAATAATATTTTTTTTAATAATGTATACTCTTTTTGTATTAATGTTTACAACTCTATCGCAACGCCTCGTCGCCATGGTCACCATGTAATCAAAGGGAGATTACTCGTGAAATAGCCTACAACGGATATAACTACCAGCAGAAAGGTCCAATAAATCAATTGAAATTAAATAGCGATTAAAAACGCAGATAATTTCATGACATCTGCATCGTCAACATTACAAATACTGGTATTATAAATTGGCTAAAGTAAAAAGTAGGAGCCTACCAATTAGCGTGTTAAAAATTACTAAGGATGTCTTTTACATTCCTCTATAGTTGAAAAGATTTCAAGAACCTTGACCTCATGATATGTGACAAATTATTGAACCTTCTGTACATGTTTATGCGCCAATTTATGGTGGGGGACTTCAGATTTAATAGGTTATATCAAAAAGTGTTATTTTGTTTTTTATTTAATAAATTAACGAACACATATAATCAATTCTACATATATATATAATTTACGAGAGGCAATCGTAAACGCATTAGGACATGGAAAAATGGTACTATCATGAGTGTGCATATTCAATTTTTTTCTCGTATTATATTAATCATTTCTAAGTTATATGATTTAAAACAAATAGTCTCTGTATCTTCTTGAGATGAATTCTTGCACTCAATTTTAGCAACAGGTCTTTTGAAATAAGAGGGGTAAGGTTGGCAAAAAAAACTCTTATTCTTCAAAACCAATTCTTTTATTTTTATGACACATTTAATAAATGAATTGCATATAAATGAATTGATGCAAAACAAAACTCAAGCACGTAGTAGCTGCAGATCTGTTGCTCTCCGAAAAAAATACATGTATATTAATAGACCGGTCTTACGTCTATCAATTTTTTTTTTCGGAGAGCTGCAGATCTGCAGCTAAGCACGTACATGCTTAATTATCAAAGGTGCACATATTCGGAATAATATTCATAATTATATATGTATACGAAATCAAAAGAGTTATATGTGTCAAAATTTATACCACAACCCAAATAAAACCTCGAACAATATTAGGATAAGGGTCTCCCTCCCTCGGACTCATACATGTGTATGGCTTTGGGTCTGTTCACCCTATCAATCTGTTTGGTAATTAGCAAGGTACAATAAGTGTTTCTGTATATGTGTAAGTCAGCAGTGAAGGGACTTCTCCATACAATAGCTTTACCAGGTTTCTTATCCAGTACGCTTCTGTTCCGAATTAGAAGAAAAAAATCGTACAAAGGATTTTCCAAATTGTTCAAACGATTTTCAAAATTGTTCAAACGATTTTCCAAATTGTTCAAACGATTTTCCAAATTGTTCAAACGATTTTCTAAATCGTACAAACGTCTACATCGTTCAAACGATTTTCTAAATCGTACAAACGATTTTTAACAATCGTACAAACGATTTAACAAATAGTACAACCGATTTTTAACAATCGTACAAACGATTTAACAAATAGTACAACCGATTTCTAAATCGTTCACCGATTTTCAAAAATTTTCTTTACAATGTCAATATGGCACGAATACGCCGTCGTACTAATCTGTAAAAAAATTTTCTTTTTAAGTCGACTATAGTAAGATAGAGAATTCCCAAGTTTGCACGTATTTCTTAGTAGTGTATGCTTGATCGACTGGAATCTTGCTTAACTTGTGAGAAGTACGGGGTATTTACTGTACTTTAAAAAGTACGAAGAGAGAGAGCGAGAGAGAGAGAGAGAGAGAGAGAGAGAGAGAGAGAGAGATGTTTAAAATTGCAATACGGCACTAACCATTTAAAAAATATAGAAGTTTTTCTTAAATATGATTTTCCCCGTTTTCATATACAAGTAGGCTCGGTTTATTTAATATAGTGTTAAATTTCCACCGAGAAACGACCACAAGACGGGGGATCTGGATTTATAGGGATCATATACATTTCAAAGATCCTCCCCCAGTACCATCTTTCTTTAAAAAAAAGTGTCGTAATCCTTGAAAAATTCTTTTTGTTTATTTTTCTGTACATACAGTTTGTATTTTGTATTCAAAAGCCATTATAACTGGCTAAATATTACATGTTTTCAATCGATCAATGAAATGCTCCGCCTACACTGAATATTAATGTGACACAATTAAAACCCAACTCGACAAGCGCAACATTCCGGAATTAACACGATGTATATGGCTTTTTAAATTACCATTTATAAAACTAAGACGCCGTTTTCAGTGTGAATTTTTGCAAGTAATATACCACAAAGATAACAAAGTATGAGTTAGGTGTAAAATAATTAACATTTGAGTTAATTAGATAAAGTTAGAGGGGTCCGAAAAAGGGGCCACGGCACTATGCGTAAGTGGAAACATTCTTTAAGTGCATTCAAATTGATGACCTGATAAATGACATCTTCAAACTTTATCCACTTTTCAAACTGATTTATTTAATTTAATGTTTGTATATGTATTCTATATGTATTCTTGGGTGAAACTTTTTTCATTGCTTTTTCCCTTTATATATATTAACTATTTTTGGAATTTGTTTCTCACCGTAGGAAAATACTGAGCGGAATAAAGTCCTGAATATCTCGGGTAATTTATTTTATTTAAGAAAAATAATTTAAAATGAAAAATGACATCATCTAAACAATTGCTGAAAATTCAGCTTAGTACATGTGCACTTTCTTTTTTCTTAACAAAAACAACACCACCCACACCTCACCACCCCTAAAACACTCGAGAAAAAAATTCAATATTTATTCTAATCCTACTCTTGTGTATTACTTTCCATTACTGTAAAGCTTTTACCTCTTATAAATAATTTCAACGTTTTGATTTTAACGTGTTTAATGTCAACGTCATGACGTCATAGTATTACATTCGAAAAAACAATGCTTATTTAAAACGCCTGTAAAAAGAAAACTATAAAAGATATTGTTAAAAAATAAACTGTTTTACAACGTACACATACTAGACTATCATTTAGCAAAAATTCATAAATTTTGAATACGGTGCGGATTTTGATGCTTCGTGGCTCTTGTTCTTTCCTCCCGTCAAAACTTTAATAAATCAAATCTATCGTCATACATGGGGCCAACATCTATTTTAGTCCATGGCAACCACGGAAGTAACCTGAATTTTGAATGTTGATTATGCCATACTGCAAGGGCATTATATTAATTACCTGAAAAAGTTTCATGGAAATTGCTCATGGTGTGTGCAACAGCCCTACAGTAAAATTTTGGTCCTTACAGAGAACTGATGTTAAGTTTCTTAAAATCATGATCCCTGGGATGGAGTGGGGCTACAATATCTTGTCAAAAGAACTGATAAATGATATTTGACTTTCTTTTTGCATTTATTTAGAAGATTCATTTGTTGTAATAATTTGAAAATATAAAATCACTGTAAAATAGTGTAAAAATTTATTACAGTGAACACTTTGAAGTTTTGTTAAGGGGGCCGACTATAGTTTTATTGTGTGAAAACTACAATATCGAAATTCTTCATTTTTATACCATATATAACTTACATTAACTTCAGTGTACATGCAATTTTTGGAGGAAATCAACCGTCCAGGTATTTTTGAGGGACTGTCTCAAAATTCAGGTACATTTACTTAAGGATTAAATAGGAAAATGCCAATTTTTAGCACTTTAAAGCAAATTATACAAATGCTCCTATAGACATTTTGTTTAAACTACAATATTTGATGAGTTATACTATATTGTACATTATATGTAAGAAATACTAAATTCTACGTCTTGTTACCAGAGGGGGCATCTCAAATTACAAAAAATTAGCAAATTTTACTAATTTTATAGAGTATTACAAAATATGACGCACACAATTGATTCACATGAAAAAATACTAAAAATATTGGAGATATTCTCAAATTTCTATGTCTTAAATTTCAAGAGTGCATGTTTATTTCTTTTTCTTAAATAATACTTTTATACCCCTTTCTTTAAGAGCTACAGATTATCATGACGTCAAAAACACACTGCAACGAAGTCAACCTACCTATTGCAAAATCTGTTAAAATATCAGTAACATCAAATTGTAATATCATTTTAATACCTATAATTTCTTAATTTTGTTAAATTTTAATTATAAAGCGAAAAAAAGTTGCATTAAAACAGTAAATACGCTTCATTTTACTATGATGTGCGCAATATTGCGCGATGGAAACTATAGATGGTCCCCTTAAGTGTATAGGTTACCTTTTGATAGTTAACATAAAATCATATAAGCAAAGTATCGAAAATGTTAAACCCACCACTGAAAAAAAGTAGATTGATTTGAAATTAAAATAATATGTAATTTTTAATATATACGATAGAGTATCAAAACAATCATGGTAGTAAACGAATAGATACATGTTAGTCTATACAGTGAATATTTCAAATCATGCATACGAAAAAAAAATTGAAAAGAAGTATATATTGTATGGGCCATTTAAGGCTCCAATTCAGAAAATGTTGATCTTTATTACGGACAGGGATTACATGTAGATCGTGTGCCAAAGGGTGACGCATTGTTTGTTGTAAGATAATACATTATGCTTTCCTTCTTGTGACCAGAGGGGGAAGGTTCATCCAAGAATGTAGCATAAAATCCCATCTTGTTCGATACCATGCATTGTGTGCGTTTTTCTAGTTGTTCTGTTTGTATTGGCGTGATTATCTCCCCTTTTGTGCATTTCTCAACATCCAAACATTGCGTAGCACAAAACTTTTGATCCGAGTCGATGGATTCGGTGAAGAGTAAGTAAGCTCTGGAGTGGCCACACACAAAGTCTAAACCTGAATATGAATATTGATTAATAGCAAGAAGAGCAATTGTCTAAAAGGTCACATAAGTATATTAATACACTTTAAAGTGAAAGCCCTATTTGAATATAGTTGCAGAACTTATTACAATACGAGTGTAGGCCTAAAGGATCCATAGAATATATAGTTAATTGATAGACGAAGCTTCAGCGCCTAGAAGCAAGAGAACTAGAATTATCAGGAGCAGCGAAAAAAATAGTTAAATATTCAGTAGCAACTCATAAATTAAGCTCTAATTTGGCCGCAATGTACAGTAGGGGGACAAAAGTCTTGAGAATAAAAATGGCGTCACTGTAAAATAAAGAATCTTGTGCAATAAAATATGTTTACACCGCAGGAGTTTTAAACTTTGGAAATCCCCATTAAGTATAAATAGGTTACTATGTGTCACGTGTCTATGACGTATTTTTATTCGTCTGCTCAAGGTTATTTTGTCTTTCTATCGATGTAAACAAAATGGAGGCTAAACGTTAAGAAATTTCACTACCTATGAAAGAAGTAATTGTAGAACTTTATTTGAATGGAGAGAAAGTGTCAGACATTGCACGAAGCGTCAACCGATATTTAGCTTCAGTTTACCGAGTTATTGGTAAGTTTCAAACAACCGGATCGCTCGAAAACCGCCCGAGATCAGGCAGACCCCGTTCGATTGGCGATTGAGAATTTCGGAGGCTGCAGAGGATCGTGAACAGGGATCGCCTCGCTCCCCTAGGAGAAATTACATCACGATTCAATGAAAACAGACCAACACCCGTGTCTACAAAGACTATCAAACGACGATTGAAGGAAAACGGATTCTACAGAGGTGTATACAGGAAAAAAGTTGTCATCAAAACTGTCAACAGAAGGAAGCGCTTGTCGTGGTGCAGAGAGAAAAGATGGTGGACTGTAAGAAACTAGTGGTCAAAAGTGATTTTTATTGACGAATCTCAAATATGTGTAGGCGTAAATAACCGTGTGTATGTGTGGAAAAAAGCCGGAGAGGGTTGGAGACCCGACTTAGCGACGAGACAAAATGGTCGCAAGTTCAGCATTATGATTTGGGGATGCCTCTGTTTTAACGGTTTTGGGACATTGTGTCGAGTTGAAGGAAACATAAATTCAGAGAAGTACATTGATATTTTGGACACTAACTTTTGGCCTGTTATAGCTCGCCATCTCCCAGATGGGAATTATCTTTTCCAAGATGACAACGCTCCAGTACATCGGTCCCGTTTGACTCAGGAATTTGTCGCCAGAAATAGAATTAAGAACATGAGCTGGCCTGCACAGTCTCCGGACATAAATATTATTGAAAATATTTGGTTATTTATAAAAAGAAAACTTCAATCACGAATACAAATGATCAATTCCCCGGACGAACTTTTTCAACACACACTGCAAATATGGCGGGATATAAACTTTACCTACGTCAGAAATCTGTTTGAATCCATACCCCGAAGAATACAGCAAGTCATCTGAATAAAGGGACACTTAACTAAATACTGAGGTATGTTGTTTTATTCACTTTGGGCAAATGAGCTGTCAAAGCGTTTTTTTTGTCCGAGTTGTCCCTCTTGCTTTGGAACGTGACGCCATTTTTTTTTCTCAAGACTTTTGTCCCCCTACTGTATCACTATCACCATGCAGAATATATAAACAAACCATTATAATGACTTATATTAGTTTTAACCCCATTTTGTAACCTCCCTCAATGGCATATCTGGGTCTTCGAAGTACACTTAAAAATATAAGGTAATTTTGTCAATTTTTATTTATCTTTTACATTGTATTTAAAAGTCTATCTCATCATGAAAGCTTAAATTGCCTATACAATAAAAATCTTGCAAAAATCCCTTATTCCATTAACCTTTTAAATCATTATTTACAATGATTAATTATCAAAAGTGAATGGCATAGGAGAGTAACTTCTCTCAGTCGAAATCAAATTAAAAGGGCCTTGACCAGGAACATGACACTTGACCAAATACTTAAAAAGTACATGTTGTCTTTTATGAATCATTTGATGTACGACTTGATTGTTACTTTTGTATCTTCGTAATAAAAGAGTTCCAATTAATATGGCGTCTTAGTATCATGATATACAACATGGTGTCAGAAGTAATCTGATAACATTCTCATAAATACAAGCCATCGACAATTATCCTGTCCGTAAAACAGACAAAAAGGAGTGATGGATTTGTTATCAGGATCAACACCAGCCATGGACTGGACAAGTGATGATTTAGAAGGCCATTTGAAATCATTTTTGCAGCACGTGAACTTCGCATTCTCGGGATCCCTAAAAAAGAAAACTGAGGACGAAAAGTGCGCATATCAGATGATCTGGGTTGGCCAGAAAGGACGTGACATATATTCCACGTGGAATCTAAACGAAGAGGAACGAAAGACACTAAAGGTACACTTTGATAAATTCGAAGCTTATGTCAAGCCCAGAACCAACATTATTTACAACAGATACAAGTTCCATAGCAGAACTCAGACAGAAGGAGAAACTCTTGACCAATTTGTAACTGATTTGAAACTGTTAGTGAAAGAGTGTAACTACCAGGAACCCGACAATATGGTCAGAGACAGAATCGTGATTGGCATTAACAACACAAAAATACGTGAAAAACTGATCAATGTAGTTAGTGACCTTACGCTAGAGAAGGCACAGGAAATCGCTCGTCTGCATGAAATGTCAACTTCACAAGCAAAGTCAATGGCACACAATTCTGGAGAGCATTCCTAGGTAAACTTGATAAAGAAATCTTATAAGAAGTCATCCAAACACTCTCAGAGTAATGACACTGGAAAGAGACAAAACTTCAGTGAAACCAAACCAAGAAAACATAGTGATGATCAGAAAATGTGTACACGCTGTGGATACAAGCATGGAAAAGACTCGTATCCAGCCAAAGGAAAAACGTGTGGATTGTGCAAGAAGCCAAGTCATTTCAAAAAAATGTGTAGGACTAAGAAGACTGTTTATGTTGTCGACAATGAGTATTCAAGTGACGAAGGAGAGGAATATTATGCTGGGAGCATTCAGATGGAATCGCAAGTGAATTCTGTAGACCACGAAGATCTAGAGTGGACACAGACTATTTTCGTAAATGATAAACCAGTGAAATTCCAGCTCGACACAGGTGCAATGTGTAATGTTATGCCGTACAGCACACTGAACAAAATTGACGTACACCATAAACTCAGAAGTACAAGAAACACTCTGAAATCTTATTCAGGACACAGAATTGTACCAAAAGGTGTAATAACACTCCAGTGCCAAGTGAATGACAGAGTTCAGAAAATTGAGTTTTTGGTTGTTGACATAAACGCAAAACCGATAGTTGGTGCAAAGGCATGTGAAACGCTAAATCTGATTCAGCGGATGTCGGTCAACAGAGTGAAACAGGAAATGTTAGACATAGGAAGTGTGACATTTAAAAACATTCCAAAGGACATTCAGAAGAAATACGGGGATGTGTTTTGGATGCCTGCCAGGGGAACATTCAATCAAGATAGATCCTAATGTTCAGCCCATCATACATCCACCAAGAAAAGTACCACTTGCCCTTAAGGTGGCTCATTACATCCACAGTTTATTTTAGATTTCATGACAGCACCACTTATCATGTAGATGCCAAATATCCAAATGGAGATATTGATATTGTAAATATTTTTTAGAGAATTTTTTAACTTTCTTTTTATTTTAGTCAAATGTTTTATTTCAAGTTTATTATTTCCAGAATTTCAGAACTTTCAGTGTCAAATGATGGACATCTTCTTTAGAAAAGTACACACAATGAAAATACTTCATAATACCTAATATTAATTTTATTAGAAAAAATAGTTTTCTTCTACAAAACAATAAATGTCATTATCTTTTTAATCTGCGCATAAAATATTTTAAAAATGAGTTCTGAAGAGACAAGGAATGTAATTCAATGAATTGCTTGTGACAAATTGAAAGAAAAATGTTTTAACGAAATGAAAATTCCAATTTCGAAAATATTTGGTATAAAATGTCCTTTTTCAAGAGTTATCTTTCCTAATTACCCAAGACTCAAAACACAAAGGAACGTTTGAACATTACATCTAAATTTCAAAAGAAAGCTTTACACTTCCATAATATATATATTTAAATTAATAAAGAAAATGTACAAATTAACACCAACACAGTAAATTGTGCAAGTAAATAACATTTTTAAATTCAACAAGGTTGTAGATTTAAACTCGAATTTCCTCCATGCAAACACGTTGATTGATAGAGCCCACTGCTTCGACATGTCAGAAATTGCACATTACTTGTTTGGCGAAGATTTGGCTGTTGTTTTCTTTTGTTTCTGCTAAAAAGTAATCCCTCTTGGTGTATGTAAAATGAATCCATTACTTTGTTTTCACTGTTTAGAACACCGCATGTTTCATCTATTTTTAAAGCGTTTTAAAGGTCAGGGTCATATAAGTGAGGTACCCATACGATTCGACCCCAAAGTAATTCGGTCGAAACAATGGAGGTTTATTTTTTTGTGTAGTACGTCATCAAAAAATGGTGTAATGAGCCTCCTTAAGGAAAAAGTCAAACAGGAAATAGACCGCATGGAACGTGAAGGTGTTGTCATCAAACAACAGGAACCAACTCCATGGGTAAACTATATGGTGACAATGACAAAAGCTAATGGCAAAGCCAGTATTTGTATTGATCCCAGAGACTTAAATAAAGCAATTCTTAGGGAACATTTCCCGTTAAAGACTATAGAGGATGTTCTCACAGAGATAGAGGGAGCCACAGTGTTTACAAAACTTGACGTTACTTCAGGATTTTGGCAGATTCGCCTAGATGCAGCCAGTAGCAAGTTGTGTACATTCAATTCCCCATTCGGGAGGTATAGCTTTACTCGACTCCCATTCGGCATTAAGTCAGCATCTGAAGTTTATCAGCGACATATTTCAGAACTGGTACAAGGAATCGACGGCTGTGAAGCTATTATTGATGACATTTTAGTGTGGGGCAGAAACCTCATGGAGCATGACCGGAGACTTGCAATTATTATGGACAAAATCAGACACTACAATCTAAAGCTAAATGCAGAAAAATGTGAGTTCCGAAAGGACACAGTTACATATGTGGGACACAATCTGACTTCAGCAGGAGTGAGGCCGGACAAAGAGAAAATTAGAGCTGTCACAGAGATGAACAGACCAACTTGTACTCAGGAACTATAGACTTTCCTAGGCTTCATTCAGTATCTCTCGAAGTTTCTTTCCAACATCGCAGCACTGTTAAGGCTTACTATGAGAAATCAACGGAAATAGAATAGTGCAAAAACGGGAATTGTTTTTAAAACTGAAATTATTTTTATTCATCTATTATTACAGAACTTAAATACTTATGGAAATAGCATAGTATAACATACCCTGTACTGTATGGAGTTTGGTCCCATCGATGGACAGTCACATGATGAATGCATAGTAGGTACACGGAATGTAGGTCAATAACAAATTTCAATATCGCAAGGGCATACCCTAGTTGAAATTAAAAATTCAAACTTTTAATTTTTTCTGCATTCTTTGTACTTTCTGGAAAGTGCTGCTGCTTGGAATAGAATTCGGGTTTTAATAGTTATAATTTCAAGTAAATAGGGTGATGTCGAAATAAGTTTTACTTTTACCAGATATTTTGTGAACTTATGAAGTCATGCTCTCGATTTCAAGAAAGCAGCAGCACTTTTCAAGTTAAGGAACATATCCTTTATTTATATTTAAAAAATGGTAAAGATTTATTTAGTGTATGCCCTTGCGAAAAAGCGATTTTATGAGGCACCTCGATGTAAAATATATCTAACCTGAACATTAAAACACCACAGAATTATTTAAATACATTCTCTCGATAGTTGATGAATAATCGCACTTAGCAAAGGATATACATTGGTATTGTTAGCCTATTAAAAACCTGTAAATAATATTCTGTTTTATAATAAAACGCATTTTTCATTGTTAAAAAATTTCCAAATCTGTCTCTCACAGTACATAAAATACGTCATTTTTATACGCCCGTCTTAAGACGGGACGTATTATGTTATAGGCTTCATGTCCGTCTGTCTAGCCGTCTGTCTGTCCGTCCGTCTGTTAGCTTTTCTCGTGTCCGGCTCATAACTTGAATACTATAAGGCCTAGAGTTATCAAACTTTGTCAGCTGATACATCTTGGGTAGAAGGTGTGTCGCGCACAAAAAGTAGGTCGCTCTGACCTATAATTAAAAAGTTATAGGCAAATATGGAAAAATCCTGTCCGGTCCATAACTAGAAAACTATTAGACTTAGAATCATCAAACTTGGCCACTTCATGCATCTTAGGTAGAGGGTGTGTCGCGACCTATTTCAAGGTCACTGTGACCTTTAATTTAAGTGAAATTTAAAAAAAATGTTTTTTTTTTCTCTTCATTTACTCACTCCAAAAAATGTAAAAGTATTGTACTATCCTTATTAGAAAAATGTTAAATCAAGAAAATACTTATTTTTTTAGCATATACTTGACAGCAATCTATAACAAATGTAATGTATGTTAAAGAAATTCCACCACTCCCATGAGTTTTGTTATTTTTAATTATCAAGCACTGGTCAAGAAGAATTTTGATAACAGAAAATTGCATGTCAAATTAGAGAGAGAAATTAATGAGTTTAGTGTGAGGAAGAGCATCGGTGCTGAGTATTGGGCCAAATGGGTAATCCTGTTGGATTAAAAATAGCTCTTGTTGGCTAGCATAAGTTTTAAAATGAATTTGATGAGAAGTAAATAAAACTAATTTGATTTTGCATAATAAACTATTTTGATATTACATAATATTATGAACTTTAAAAAACTAATTTTATAGGGGTGGGGTGGAATCAGCATGTCCATACGAATTGCATATTAAAACCTGTCTGCCATTAAATCTAACAAAACAATCATTGAGGTTTAATTTGTTTTAAAAATGCCTTATGGTAGATAGTGCAGATCCAATTATCTCTTGGGAGTAATGAGTAGACAAGCATCCAGTTAAAGATTAATTAATGTGTTCAATGTAGCAAGGCTATAGCTGTCTCAATCATTTCTTCAGAGCATTATCTTAACTGACAGTGTATCCTTTGGGATTTTTTTTAGACAGAAGAACTATTGGTCATTTTATATTTGATGGCCAGCCTTTTATTTTCAAAATTAATTAGGTATAGATTAAGTTGTTAAGACTAAATTATTTGATATTGTTTAATATGATAGGCATTTGGCAAGGTCTAACACAACCAGTATAGAAATCTATGAATGATGCAATATATGTTATAATTAATGCCTACACCTAACAAATTTTTTAAGGAGTTGAAAAATCATGGAAATCTAAAATCAAGGTTGACATGATTTTCTTGCACTTTTAATTGTTTAAGATAATTGTAATTTTGACGGGCGTATCATGCTGTGGCGTGGCACTTCATTACCAAAATGACGTCATGATTGACAAGTTCATCAAGATCAGTGATTTGTATGGGATTTAACTAGCGACTTTAGTTAATGAATTGGTAAGTTTTATTGTTGTTTATTAAGCTAATACAGTTTAAAATTGCAAATTATTTTATTTTCGGGTAATATGATGAATGCATAAAAGTCATATTTTTGTGTGACGTCAAGTAAACTTTTCCCGTATGAATTAGGCCCCGCCCCTTTTTTCTAGCCTTAACAGTGCTGCGATGTCTGAAGTCAGCGCTCCACTTCGTCAGCTCTTAGAAAAGACCACATGTTAGCATTGGGACGAAGAACAGCAGAATAGTTTCTTGAAACTGAAACAAATGGTTTGTCAAGCACCAGTGTTGAGGTATTTTGATTCGAACAAACCTTTGACTCTCACCGTTGACGCAAGCTCTAAAGGGCTGGGGGCAGTACTTGTTCAGGAAGGACAACCCATCGTATACGCTTCCAGAGCCCTTACCCAAAGTCAACAGAACTATGCGCAGATAGAGAAAGAGACACTAGCTATTTCATTTGGGTGCGAGAAATTCCATCAATATATTTTTGGAAGAAGTGTCACAGTGGAGACAGATCACAAGCCGCTACAGTCAATCTTCAAGAAATCTCTATACCAGACTCCAGCTAGACTACAGCGACTACTGCTCTCACCTCAAAAATATGACTTGAATGTTGTGTTCAAACCAGGAAAAACTATGTTCCTACCTGATACACTCAGCAGAGCGTTCTTACCTGAAACGAAGGAAGACTTAGAGCTCGATATTTCAGTCAACAGTTAGCATATCTTGCAGTAACACACAAGGAATACATACAGTTCAAAAGGCTAACAACGGAAGACCTAAAACTACTACAAACCCTGAAAACAACTGTCCAAAATGGATGGCCAGCTAACAAAGAAGAAGTGCCACAGAGCATTCACAAATACTGGAACTTTAGAGAAGAAATTTCATGTATAGATGGCATTCTGTACAAAAGCCACAAAGTCATAGTTCTATCAGCGATGAGAAAGCGCAAATTCATGTTGAAGAACCAGTCGAACCTTGTGTACAGGAAGATATACCTACCGCTCAATCTACATATGATGTCCAAGATCAGCAAAAGTGTTCACTTACCAGCAGTCCGTGCGATAAACCTGTCACAACCAGATCAGGCAGAGTAATAAAGCAGCCAGAAAGATTCAAGGATTGTGTGTGATTTCCATGTGAGGCTAAAGCAAATGTGAATCTGTGAAATTTTGTCATATCTGAATGTGTTCAAATTGTGTTTATTCATTCCATGGAGGATCCAATGGAGGAAACAATTTATTATTGCAAATTTCATTCATTAATTTTGTAATCTTTACATATTCAATTGTCAGTTAATTATCTAGGCAGTTAAAGTCTAGTCAGTTTAAACATGTCTCTGTACAACTGTAAGTTTTATGCATTGAATTAGATTTATATCTTTAAAGGTAAACTTTTATCTAGAAAAAGGAGGATGTCATATATGAATCATTTGTTGTACGACTTGATTGTTACTTTTGTATCTCCGTAATAAAAGAGTTCCAATTAATATGGCGTCTTAGTATCATGATATACAACACATGTAGTCCAAATTCCGTAAAATACCTACCGTATCACCTTACCTTAACACCAGAACCTATGACCCAATGTCAGGAAATTCACAAACTTTAAAAATATACCATCGTCATCTTATCTGTTTTTTTTTAAGTTAAAAGTTTTCAAAGAAGTAACACAGTATTATCAATATAACATCCCCACCCCCTCCCGAGAAACACCTTACCCTGTTATAAGACCTTTCAAAAAATTCGTAAGAAGCATCTTTGTTCTTTATTCACGCACTCTCTTTATCTGCTCAACAATAAGGGGGGGGGGGGGGGACATCATTATTTAATAAAATGAATTCATTTTATCAATAGAGCCCCACTCTTATACCAAAGGGTCTTATTGTGTTTAATTAGTTTTTTTTTTTGGTTTATAATCAAGAGCAGAAAAGAATATTTTCAAAGAATATGTGATCGATAAACCCCCTTTCTTTTACCAGAACCCCTAACCCTAGGCCTGGGACCATGAATTTCACAATTTCAGAAGAGGCTCCTTGTTCATGATAACCATGCTCTTAGTCTGATTAGTTATTCCCTAGGAGCAGAGAAGAATATTTTCAAAGCATATTTTTTTTTTTACAAAGGGCTTAATGTTAATTACAGTTATAGTAGCAGCGTAGCTGCTTGTTTTTTTAGGAGTAAAGGAGAAGATTGTCAAAGATTGCATTTATTTTTTAGGTTTTAGACTAATTATAAGTACTCAGGACCCAGGGTTAACGTTGAAACTGGTAAGCGATTTTAGAAAACAATTTGAAAATGTTAAAATATTACACTTCTCGCCCTCAGCCCCATTTCGCTTTGGAGTCGTTTAATTTTAGAGAGAGTACGTCGTCCATGTTATGCACAACTCACGACGGGCGACAGATAAAAAAAGGTTGCAATAGAAAAATGTAAATTGTAAGTAATGAATAAATAGGGTATATTTTTATAATAACTTTTCCTTACCAGAGCATCCAGGTTGGATTTCTCCGCCGTTTGGATAAAAATCCAAATGACCAATAGGACGATGAATACCAAAGCGTAGTTCTAAAAATCAAAGAGATTGATTATATAAACAACAAGATGTATGATGTATTAGATATAAAAATGTATCTTAATTCATCAGTGACATGGCAAGAGCAGAACGATGTAGGTATGATGATAAAATTTAAAATGCTTTGATATTTAAATATTTAGTTATCTAAAAAATTGGGAACTAATTGACCTTTTTATTGCTTGCGTTTAATTTCAAATCTTCGGGAAGTACCTAGTATGGAAGCTCGGCAGGGGTCGAAATTTTACTGCATCTACTCCACAAATAATACTAAATATTTTTGTACTAAACAACTTACTTTACACCATACATTGTAGCTACTACACACATTAATATACTCGTATATTTTTAGAATAGTACTTGAAAGGATCATAGCAATGTACACATTATTCAATCGTGTTATTTACAACAAAATTAAGAATTACTCAGTGTAAGGTCCTCAGCAAATTTTACTTATCTTATTTGTTTTCCTACAAAGCCAACTTTGACATTGATTTGAATACCATTAAAGTAAAAGAAATGGTAATTATCACGACTCCGCTCGTTGACAATAGAAATGATGAGTTGCGGGTGTTGAACATTGAAATTCTAAGGACTTTGATTACAATTGAACACAAAGTTAATTAAATCAATTAATTAATAATCTCGGACGAAATGAACACCTTTACTTCCAGTCAATAAGTAGCTTTCATATTAATATTTCGAGGATTTCCCAACGAGGTGTCGAAAATAGTCTGTCGAAGTTGCAAACTCTGTTTTGTGCCAATTTTGCACTTTAAAGCAAATTATCACAATAGATAGACCTTTTGCTCAAATTAAAATATGTACATGTATGACGAGTAATACTGTATTGTGCATTAAGTGTACTATGTAACTCAAAATTCCACCCTCTTATTTCACCGGAGGGCATCTCAAAATGCCAAAAAATTACGAACTTTCATGTGTTTATATAGGGTAATAAACTATGATAGATATAAAGAATTTATAAAATAATATTTCCATTTCCAATTGTTTTCCCTATGATAAACAATACAAAAGTCAATCTTGTTTATTTTCCGTGATTCCTGTGGCACGTAAATCTCTCTATTGAAATACTACTGAAAGGTCAAATGTCATCCTGCATGTATACGTACTGGCGTATCGTATAAATACACTGAAGAAAAAATAGCTGTTTTGTTTAATTGTTTACTTAGTAATTATATATGATATATATTTTTTTACAAACAAAATTAGTAATGAATTATCTCCGGATCAAGAGCAAGGGACCTAGTCCACTACCACCGAGGACTCGTGAGACCGTGAACTCCACTTCCGTAAACATGGAAAACAGCCCATCTGAACCACGTGGAGAAATCGGCATCGCCACATGCACATAGATCGATCTGAAATTCATCATCTGATACAGACATTGCCCCTCAGTCATTACCATCCGACTTATTAATCAACTTCCTCTGTTATTTTAACATTCACACAAATCTGTTTCCTGACCTGTCATCATGATGACCAACTCCAATTTTATCAACTGTAACATTGCATTAAATATGGCGACGGAGAAGTAAATGTTTTCGTGCTTCCGACAACCTAAATCTAGGTCACATATATAATTATAGTTCACGAGATTCACAGTAACTACATGTAAATAATCATTAAATTTGGTTCGTGTTTTATGGGACTATTTTTTAAAAGTAAAATTTGACGTCAAGGGGCGGGGCAAGGGGCCTCGTGCATTTCAAATCTACTTAAGAACTACGAACGATAGTATTGTTCTCCCGCCTACCTCTAAGTCAATTTTCAACAATTAACATATTCGAAAGATTTTCAAAATTTTTATAAATATTTATATGAATTTTCATAAAATGTTACTTATTTGGGATACCAAAGAGAGATAACTCTATAATTTTGGCAAAACTTGTGTTTTTCTCTATAGAAATCAACAGAAAACGGAAAATATTTTTAAAACATCTCCCCCTCCCCCCGTGAAACAAAAATTCCTTCTTACAGGTAATATGGACTGTCATTTTTTATGCCAAAGCTTTTTGTGTTTCACGGGGGGGGGGGGGGGAGAGACAACAAATGTTTATATACGAAAAAAAATACTGATTTTTAACCAATTTTAAAAATATTTACAGCTCAATATTTTTATCTTATTAATTCATATATGTTTTATTTATTTGCGAAAACAAGAGAAAATATATCAGATAATTTTTATCATATTTAAGACTATTTCAAAATATGGTGATTCTTGAAAGTTCGATTTCACTAAAAATATCGTCTACCCCCCCCCCTTTTTTTTCAAGAGCTGGAATTAATGATAATTTACTATCTAGCGCTGGAATTAGAATGATAAATTAATAACCAAAGAACTGTTCTTTGTATTAAACAAAGATTTAATGGACAAATTGCCATTAATACTGAATTTAATGGGTGCAAAATGTAGGCGGGAATCAAGATTTAGTGTTCGTAGTTCTTAGACGGTATTCTGATATATACTGAAAGGAAAAAGAAACGCAGGGTAAACTTTTGAGGTGAATTAAATTTGTTTTTTTTTAAATACTTTTTAGTTTTCCTATCTACCTTTTATAATCATCTTTCAAAAAGATATAACCAAGTTCTCATATGAATATGACTAATTATTCATGAGTTATTGAAGCTCAAATGACGATACCCCCCAAAAGTGAAAATTGAAAACTCTCATTATCTTCAATGTCTATCTCGTGCATTTGTCAGAGTCATGTTTCTCCTTTGCATGGAATTTCATCAGAGTGTTTATCTTTCAAACCCTGGCTATATTTATCATGGGTAACCACACAAAAAATAAGTCAAGCGGCGCGCGCATGCGCCAGTGAGAGGAATACAACCGTAAGTTGACTGGCTCAAAAAACCAAATTGCGGAATTGTTTCCTTTCAAATTTTGTATGAATGTAATGATTATAATCGTCCACTGTATAAATGGCTGATTTTGTGTTAGTAAGGTGGCAATTTAAGAGATGGCTGGACGAATAACCCGCTCGTAACATGGCTCTGTTTCGCGTTAACGTCATCGTCATGGTTGATTGAAAATCATTCCAGACCCTCTCTGACAACGGGTAAAAAGTCTTATGGGGGAAAATTTACAAGAGACTGGTTAAAAAACCGCTGTTGCCCTTTTCATTAATTAGGCAATTCGAAAACAAGACCCCATTGAACTTCCGTAAACTGTGCCAAGATTGCAATAAATTCATAATGTGTCTTAATATTGAAAAACGATGTACATACCTCAGATGCATCAAATAATGCAACAAGATTTGTTGACAAACTCGTCGTTATCAAATTGCACGTATTTTGTGCTTTTTAGCGTTTTCCCTACGTGACGTCATAAATTTTACGGTTGAGTAATTCTGAATACCGATTTTGATGCACAGTAACTAAATTTCCCTTCTGACCAATTTTCGTAATTTTCGGTCATGTGGTCAAATTTTTATCGAAAATTATGCTACCCTGCGTTTCTTTTATTTTTATTTCACGTAAAAATGGAATCACTGTCTAGTTAGGAGGGTAAGTCAGGGACATCAACAATAGTGGGAAACATGGGATAATTTGCATAACGGGCGAATCCTCCTAACTAAACAGTGATTCCTTAAAATAAACATGATTGATTGATTGTATACTGTTTAACGTCCCTCTCCAGAATATTTCACTGATATGGAGACGTCACCATTGCCAGTGAAGGGCTGCAAATTTGGGCCTATGCTCGGCACTCAGGGCCATTGAGCAGGGAGGGATCTTTATCGTGCCACAACTGCTGTGACACGGGGCCTCGTTTATACGGTCTCATCCGAAGGACGGCCCCATTTAGTCGCCTTTTACGACAAGCAAGGGGGTACTGAGGACCTATTCTAACCCGGATCCTCACGGGATAAAATAAACATGATCTAAGAATTCTAAAAGTTCTATGTTTTAAATTACAAGAGCATATATATAATACTTTTTCTTTTATAACATTCTTATTACATGTACCCTTTCTTTAACAATTCTAGTTTATTATAACGTCAAAAATAAACTTTTACAACAGGCGCGTAGAAACAGGGGGGGGGGGGGGGGGGGGGGGCACTTTTCCCCAACATTACCTTTACTATAGAAAATGTTCATTAAAAAGATGGTTGCCCCCCTCCCCCCCCCCCCCCCCACTTTTTACGATTGTATATTCATAGGAAGGAAACATAGGAAAAAATTGGAAGTTAAAAGAAGTTGGCCCTGAAAAGTTGGCCACTACCCCCCCCCCCCCTCCCAACCTGTAATTTCCTAATGACGTTGTGCACGGTGTTGGTGTCATTTTCGGGAATTTGATGTTACTCTTTTTCTTACATTTTTTATGATCCCGTGAGGATCCGGGTTAGAATAGGTCCTCAGTACCCCCTAGCTTGTCGTAAAAGGCGACTAAATGGGGCGGTCCTTCGGATGAGACCGTATAAACCAAGGCCTCTTGTCACAGCAGGTGTGGCACGATAAAGATCCCTCCCTGCTCAAGGGCCGTTAGTTCCGAGCATAGGCCTAAATTTTCAGCCCTTCACCGGCAATGGTGACGTCTCCATATCAGTGAAATATTCTGGAGAGGGACATTAAACGGTATACAATCAATCAATCAATACATTTTTTATGAAGAAAAAAAATAAACCCAATTATGCCTCCAATTATTTAATGCAGTTCATTGAAAAAAATGCATGTAATTAAATTCGCTGCCCTTTTGCAAGCATATATTGCGGAATCTAGGAAATATATGCATAATTTGCTTCATTCAATAAAAAGATAGGTAGGAATAATAAAACTTGTTCGACATCGCAATTTAAATTTACATGCTTTTTATTTAATTGAGATAAATTCAAAACAATTCCATATCATATCAGTGGGCGCTAAAACCTGTCCTTTGTTTTCAGTAAATTGTATGATTGCATGTAGATATGTTGCTGATTTAACATTGAAATTTTTCTTTTCGTTTAAAGTCCCTATTCCCATCCCATCTTTAACCTCCACCATCACTCAGACCCTTACATACTGAGTACCTGTATCTACAGTAGATCTAAATATTTCAAATAATTCAATTTTAAAAAGGAGAGCTAGAATCGAATCTGAGAATTGACCCTCAAGTCAAGTCAAGTAATTTTTATTTATAGTCGGCACATATATACAATTCAACAGAAATAACATGAGCTGTGGTGAGCTCTTTAACCGACTTTAACATATTTACACAAAGATAAAAATTAGTAAAAATATACATTGTTAGTAAAACAAAAGATAATTTAAATGAAGCCATTTAAAATGACACTTTAAGGCTAAAGAAAACAAAAATCACATATACTAGCACCTTTTGCAAAGAATAAACTAAAAAAGAAGAAGCAGTATACATTGTTTTGCACACGGATGGATATCACAGTCCTAATGAGCACTGATCATGCTGATTAAAATAATAATTGAGAGGAATAAATAATATATGAAGTAAGAACATCGATAAAGCGCAGTACAGTACATAACATTTACTAACACTGACAGAAATGAAAGTTGAACAACAAGGAACGCAACATAGAAAGCATGCAACTATTCATATGCTTTGCACACATAAGGACATCACAGAACATAATAATAATAACAGAAGAGAAAAATAGGGGGGGGACAGAAGCGTACACACACAAAAGTTCAAATGATTGCAAAAGAAACATTTAGGAAGGCTTCTCAGACAAAGGCAGCATGGACTGGTATTTGCATACACTACAGTTACATTTTTGATATCTACACCAGGTAGAAATGTAGTTCTTGAATAAATTAAAAGATGTGGTATTTCGGATATCATTGGGAAGGGTATTCCATGTCCTTGCTGCCTCATATCTGAAAGAACCTTTTCCATACCGTGTAGTTTTGACTCTGGCAATATCAGCGCCTTTAGAAAACCTGAAACAACAGGGAGCACACTGACAGGTCTGTAATTGTCTTTAATAAGAGCACTATTTATCTTATGAATTGGTGTAACCTGAGCTTCTTTAAGCTTGTCGGGGAAAATTGAACATAATAAAGACAAGTTAATAATGTTTGTAATAGGTTTTGCTAAAACAGGCTGTGCTAAATGGAGTAATTTAGATGATATACCATCAATACCCGTAGCCTTCTTTACATTTGTTTTGCTGATCCTTTTCTTTACAAAATTTTCGGTTACACTAGTAAAAGAAAATTTCTCAGATATATTTGTGGAGTTTGTTTGAATAACAGCAATGCTTGGATGTTTGACATCTACTTGCACACTATTTTCTCCTATATCTTTGGCAACATTTACAAAATAATTATTAAAAATTTCACTAACTTCTTCCTGTTTGGTAATAAGTTTATTTTCCTCTGAGAGAATAGTGTCACTTACTGTGGTATAAACTTTGTTTGTTAAAAAGGGTTTAACAGTTGGCCAAAAATCACTAGATTTAGGACCTCCTGTGCATCTTTCCAAGAAGTAATTATTTACCGACTTGTTCTTGAGTTTTGTAACCCTCCCTCACTTTAACTTGTCCATGAAAAGAATTTTCTATGAAGTGCTGTTTAGAGGCTTAAGTTGTATTTATTCGAAAAATATTTCAGTTTTCTCCTTTCCCCCTTTTCACCCCCCCTTTTTTATATACGTTGCAATGTATGTGCCTAGCACACAGATCAAAGATCGTAGGTTAAATATACTCCTTTGGATATCAATGCATTTTACCTGCTTTTTGTGATTCAAAGAGCGTTTTGTATATGCTTTCATCAAGATTCAGATTTGAATAATTAATTGATGTTGATGTTGAGGAATTTTGGTGCCGGCATGGTCAGATTTTAATCAGATTAAGGAGATTGTATAGAGACATTGTCCTTTCCCATATTTGAAGGATATGGAGATTAAATGATTAAATGAATGGTTACTTAGTATATGTACTATTTTGGTCGGTTGAAATTAGTTTAAAAGTATTTTAAAAAAATAAGAAAAAATGAAACATTACTAAATAAATTATGAAAAAGAAAGGACATTGTTTACAGGCACGTAACAAGGGGGCGTGCCCCCTCCCCCAATTTTTAAAAACATTTTTTCTATTGAAATGTTCACTGAAAAGCTGGTTGGCCCCCCAATTTTGGCAAAAGTAAAGTAATATAAGCGTAATGTAGTAATTGTAGGAAGAAAAGAAAATTTGATACTGAAAGAAATTTGCGTTGAAGGAAGTTCGTCTAAAACAAATTTTCCTTTTTTTGGCTGAACAACTTTTTTCCGGTAAGTAATTTTTTTCTCTCCGGCTGCCCTCCCCCACCCCCACTTTCAAAAACGATGCTACGCCACTAGCTTATGACCAAATATATTAATGAAATTTTTTTTTATTAAAATAAATAATGCAATAAATTTGTTCTCGCCATAACCTGTTTCAAAATGTCGTCTATTTCGAATGTAAACACCTATTTTTTTAACATTATAAAATACAACTGTTTTATGTAAAGGTTACATGCCGAAAACTGTCCATTCTGTGAGAAGAAAGAACTATTGGAGGGCCGTTAGGCCCGACAATAGTTCTTTTTTCTCACAGAATGGACAGTTTGAGGCTTGTAACCTACTTAAAACATTTCATTCCATTGTGTTCAGAATGGACTCTCTAAGAAAAGTTTCTCTCTTGCAACGTCAATGAAGTAAACATCCTTTGTATTAAATTTGGCATTGTCTTCTTAGTAGACTGTCTCAGGTAAATTTGTTGATTTAAATACTGTGAATAGGATTCACTTCAATTATTAACTTAGTGGACAGGTACAGGTGAGTTCCTTGGTTTTGTATAAAAAGCATGCACATCGAACACCACTTGTTAGTAAATGTACCTGCGGTTAGGATGTCCTCTTCAGATGGAGAAAGCGTGTTTTTAACGCAAAACAAGTTTAGAGAAGTTGATGAACAAGAAAACAACACGGATGGCATTCTCAGTGATATTTTGGATTTGGAAAGAGAACATCCAAAAAAAAACAACCGAATTTTGACTTCAAAGTAGATATTTTTTCGGATATTTCTGACGAGGAACTTGTTAAGGCCACCCAAGACATAGAAAGAAAAGAAAATATTGAAAGGTTTGCACGGCTCAATCAAGAAGATTTGGATAATTTGGTTAAGAAAGGTTTATCGAAGAAAACAGAGCAAAAGTCAAAGTGGGCAATGACTCTATTTACGAACTGGCAAAATGAACGAAAGCGTATGTTACCAAACCATGATACATTTATGTACCAGGATATTATGATAATGAGTGATGAGGAAATCAACAAAACAATGAGTTTCTTTGTAGCTGAAGTGATGAATAAATCTGGAGAGGATTACAGACCCAATAGCTTGTATGAACTTGTGTGTGCAATTCAACACAAATTACGACATGAAGGTAGATTCATAAACTTTTTGGATGATGATAAATTTCACGATATGCGCAGTATTCTTGATTCAAAGATGAAAGAACTCTCTGGGCGAGGCATGGGGATAGAGCGGAAACGGGCAGAGATTATAACTGACGCTCAAGAAGATGAAATGTTGTCCAAGGGAGTTTTAGGAAGAGATACACCTCAAAAACTCTTAGATACTCTACTGTTTCAACTAGGACTACATTTTGCACTACGAGCAGGACAGGAACACAGAAACTTGAGGGTTGGGACAAACAGTCAGATTTCTCTTTCCATGGATGCATCTGGACTGCGATATCTCGAATATAGAGAGGATGTCTCCAAAACAAATCGCAGTGGGCTCCAGCACAAAAATCTGCAACCTAAAGTTACCAGAGCATACCAGAACAAGAATGTTCCCGAGAGATGTCCTGTGCTCACGTATGAAAAATATCTGCATTTAAGGCAAGTATATTGTTGTTAATTTCCACCAAAATATTGCTGTAACATATATCTTAATTTAAAACACTTTAATCTATAATATGCAATTTTCTTTTAAAGGCCTGAAGCTGGTAAAACCAATGCTCTCTATTTGCGACCTCTGCGGTACCCCACAGATTCCACTTGGTACGCCGATTCCCCTGTTGGAGTACACACTCTTCAACAGACCGTCGCAAAACTGTGTAAAATAGCAGGATTTACTGGCCACTACACAAACCATAGCCTCAGAGCAACCGCCGCAACACGCCTTTACGATGCTGGCATTGATGAGCAGCTAATAACCGAGAAAACTGGACACCGCTCGACATTTGTTAGATCGTATAAAAGAACAAATGAAGAACAACAGCAAAGAGTGAGCAAAATCATTCACGGTGAAAATCAGTGTGATGTAGCTATCAAGAAAGCCAAAACCGCAGCCGAAAGTGATTCTAATGTGTGTGCACCAGCTGGTGCTAGTGAAATTGAAATTTCGTCTGGGAGTGTATTTTTCAAATTTAAATTCTAAAGTTGGAATAATTATTACAATGTGTGTATTTCGTTGTTCATGAATAACATGTATATCTTTTGTGTTGGATTTGTTGTTATTTTTTCTTAGTGCTTACCTATAACTGTCCAATAAGTTGTAAAAAAGTGTCCACTATTTTTAATAGTGGACAGTTTTTCCAACTTATTGGACAGTTACAGGTAACTTATTGGATTGTTTTTGTTATTTCAAGGATAAGAAGGTATTAAAAGAACAAAAGATGATGTCATAACAATGTTTTAATTCATACGATGCTACCGGGTTAATGACAGAAAGAACTATTTTTCAAATTATGTAGTGAAAACCTGATACTCTATCGAAATCACAACTTCCAACACACCCTAACTCTTATTCAATATTGGACTATTCACTCGGCATTTATAGAACAGTTTACGCCAGTATCAAATAGAGTTGACAAACTTAACTGTCAGGTAATTTAAATTTGAAATCACACCCTTACATTAATTTTGGTTTGATTGGTTTTTTTCTGGTGTCTTAATTCGAACTCTGAATGGTACTATTGTATGTACAGATTTTTGACAAGGATATATACTGATACAGTGTACATGTTTTGCTTTTATACATAAATACAACTTAAAAATTATTCTTAAAATTAATCATTATTGATATAGTTTTCTTTTATCCATTTCAGGGTCATTAGCAATAAGAGTAAAATTTTGGAGAAAAAATCTTTTTTATATTACATTTTATGCATTGAATGTAATAACGTACACCAAAACGCCATATTTTTAAGTCTGTGACACAACATGTTGACTTTTATTTTTTGGAATGATTTTGTCCCCATTCCATTGAAATTAATTTGAATATACCGATAACTTTTTGAAGAGATGCACATTTCATAAAAATCCTCTAATTTTCGATACGTCTATTTTTAATGACTACTCATACAATACGATCATACACAACATTTATACACTTATAGTTAGATTTATTACTTTTGGACAATGTATGATATTTATTGTTGACTTTGTAAAACCCCTCTAAAACAAACACTTCTTTGTAGAATCAATTCATTTTCATATCAAAGTAAAGTTTTGATTTTGCACATTTTGTATTAAATGTTGTTTTGTAACAAAATAGAAAAATGAATTCTTAAAATGAAAGTAATTCATGGAGTGAAGAGTTTAAATATGATGTTTTGCCGTAAAATTCAATTGTGACATATAGTTACATGTCGTACATATATGTGACATGGCAATTATTATCAAAATTTAAGACACCGCAAGTTAACATTCTGTCAAGAGATCTTTTCCTTAATAACATGGCAACATTTTGTAGAATTTAAAATAATTTTTAACATTAGTTTTTCACCCAGCATTACAAAATTGGCCATTTTCCGAATCTTAAAAACTTTGTTTCATTGAACCTCCAAACTTTGTGACACACCATCTTATTCAATATCCTCAAAATTAATCGGCTTAATAGCAGAAACCCCATATACATATCCACACAAAAGATCAGTCTAGATGAAATTTCAAAATTGTTTAAGCTCATTTAATTATTTTTCTAAGTAACCAAAGACTTTTTATGTGTATCCAATATTTCGCCGATTTACGCTTGTCTACTCCTCTGTCTTGGATTTTGAGCGACGCGTTTAGAGCAAACGGATTGAATGAAATCACAATTGTTAGAATTTACTTCATTTACATCATATTTTGAATTTTTCTGCCAAATTTTATGTTTGTTTTTTTTTGTCTTATGGAAGTTATCGACATTTTGTTATTGCATGTGTGACGCTCCTGTTACCCGTCTACATGCGTTTTTTGACGTAATTGACTGAATAAACGAATTAATATACTGGATAAATGGAATTTTTTGAACAATATTTTAGTTAAAATATATTAAGTATACAATTACCGACCGAATGATATATAGTTTTTATATGGTGAATTGTTTTAAAATTATTAAAATATAGGGCAAATGCCGCCGCAACAGTAATTTTTGACCTTTTGACAATAACATCGTGCGCGACGTCAATGTTAAATCTTTTTAAAGTTGCTTCAAAACAGTAAATTTTATACGCTTCAGTTTACTACTATTTGCGAAATATTGTTGTACGGTAATATGGAACGCCATAGCTGTCTTAAGGTATGGTACAAAATGTTACATGGTGCATTCTATATAATTAAGGGTTGAATCAATATGATAAATGGTCACCACTCCTTGTTAAACAGGTCGAGACCACTACCTTATATGGTAGGCAATTTTCATCACGTGACGATGTCTTTGTCACGCCCGTTCTCCAATCAAGTGAAAGAGTCCCAAAGCATAACAGTCTACCACGTGTTTACGATTCAATGGCTACACGTGGTTTTCGTCGGTTTACTGCACAAAATTTAACTCGTCACGGAAAAAACTGTAGAGCTTCTTTAAAACTTTATTAGACCGAAATTGAAAGATTATATTATAAAGACACTGCTCCATGCTAACATTTAATATTGGAGTTGTTTTAGATGATTAACAGTTGCTTCGAATATCGTACAAACGCTTTGACTTTTGCATATACATAAAACACTTTCTGATAATATTGAGGGGTTAAATAATAATCTCACACTTTCTCCTGCTGTCTAAGAACAAGGACCTATATACTACCTGCGAAAGCTATGTACACGTATATCACGTGAAAAAAACTTAATTTTTTATCGACACAATAGCATTTATACTTCTCTTTGAACAATGGCATACTAGGCCTATGAATTATAAGTTGATATAAGGCTTCATAAAGCAATTTTTGTAAATGTGAGCATAAAAATGAAAGATTATACATAATTTTAAATATTTCTTTCACAAATTTCAAAAAAGAATTGAAAATAAGTTTCCAAGGGACAATACAAGTTGCCTTTAATTTTCAACAGAGCTAGGTACTTGTAGTAGCCCACAATGCATTGCGGCTCATTCAGCAGTAGGTAAAGTAAACATATTAGCTAATTTAGATGCAAATTTATTCTGACGTCAGAAAATCTAGTGGTCTCGATCTATTAAAGGGTGAAGCGGACATAATTAAAACACGGTGCGTTCAGTATAATAAAGGGTTGGTTCATTATGTTAAATGGTCACCACTCCTTGTTATACGGTGAAAGATACATAATAAATGGTGCGTTTAATATAATAAAGGATCGGTTTAATGTGTTAAATGATCACCACTCATTGTTATTGGGTAATAGTTGTATAAATGGTGCATTCGATACAATAAAGGATTGGTTTACTATGTTATATAGTCGCCGCTACATGTTATAGGGTGAAGTATACAAATTTAATGGTGCATTCTTAAGGAATCACTGTCTAGTTCGTATAGTATGCCAGGGCATCAACGATAGTGGGAAACATGGGATAACTTGCATAACGGGCGTTGTTGATGTCCCTGGCATACTATACGAACTAGACAGTGATTCCTTATAATTCCGTTTCACTTTTAATAAGATTGTAGATTTATATTTTTAAAATGTAGACATAGATTTAAATTATATGAAGACTTCCTTGCCAGTTCCATAGCACTCTCCCACTGACGCCAAGCACAAAGGCAGCCGCAGGAGATTTTCATGCATATTTGACATTCATAGATTCAGATACAGAGACAGATGCGCACGAGATTTGCATGCATATTAGGCCCCCCTGACCTTTCGACTTTCCTAATTTACATTCCGGCAGGTTTATCAAGAAATTGATTCCGCTAAGTTTCAAAAGGTATCACAGAGACAACAAGCTAATACTGAGAATTTGTGTCCCCCGCTTAGGAAAAAAAGTAAACAATGCAGAGTTCGGGGGAGGGGGGAGTCAGATCCCCCTGACTGAATTTGTAGAGTTATTAAATGTAAACATGTATACTGAAGCAAATAAAATATGGCAATACGGATATAAAGATTTGATTGCTTATTCTTAATTATGTGTTTAGAAGATTCTTTTTATATGGAATATTTAACACACTGTATTGATGATCTTATGAGTTTGTACAAGCCACACCTCATATTTTTTTCATTTCACATGCTGAATACTATTATTTAATTAAAAAAAGTATATCGGGAAAAAAAGATAATGAATCGTTTGGAAATCGAACCCGTGACCTCTCACATGTGAAGCTAGAGACATACCACTAGACCACAGGGCCGCTCTACAAAGAGGAAAATTATATGCAATCATGAAGTCACATGTACATGTATATATTCATGTTAGGTATTGTCAAAATTTTACACAATCCACGATGTTTGTTTTATTTAGCCTTAATTAAACAGTTCTAATAGATGTAATAAGAACATAAAGTCCGCCGAGAACCTGTTTTATAATAATATTACAACATATATTACAATACCTCTCCGCATGCCCCTGTGCTAAAAATAGCGACATGTAATACTATAAATACTAATAAAACAAAGGGGGCGGGGCACTTTGAGAGGGGTGAGAGAGGTCCTAGGGAGTTTTGATATAGAATTACATTGCATAAGCTCAAAATCTTCCTGAAGTATCTTCCGGAAATGATAGTGTTACATACGGACAGAATGTATAAATTTACGACCTTGAACTTTGACCTTTTGACCTCAAAATCAATAGGGGTCTTCATTAGGCTACAGGGAGTTGTTATGTAAAATTTCATTGCAATAGCTCAAATGGTTCTTGAGATATCGTGTGGAAACAAAAGTGTTATAACAGACAGAATTTGCTTATTTATGACTTTTGACCTTTATATCTCAAAATCAATAGGGGTCTTCTTTAGTCCATAGGGAGTTGCTATGCTTAATTTCATTGCAAAAGCTCAAAGGGTTCTCGAGATATTGTGTGGAAGCGAAAGCGTTACAGACAGACAGAAAGACGGACGGACGGACAGACGGACGGACAAACCCAAATTAATATCCCCCACTTTTCAACCGGGGGACAAATATAAGAAATGGAAATATAATATAATAAAGGGTCGGTTTAATATATCAAATGGTCGCCGCTACTTGTGAAAGGGTGAATTATAAAAATTCATAGGTGCATTCAATATAATAAAGGGTCGGTTTAATATGTCAGATGGTCGCCGCTAATTGTTATAGGGTGAAATATACAAAATAAATGGTGCTTTCGATATAATTAAGATTCGGTTTAATACCTTAAGTGTCACCGTTACTTGTTTTAGAGTCAATGGAAGATAAATGGTGTGTTCAACAAAGTAAATATTTGCTTTACCATTTTAAATGGTTACTGCTACTTGTAATAGGATAAAAGGCACATGATAAATAATAACACATTGTTCAGCTAATTTTACATGGTTTCAAAAAAGGTACATTAAATATTAGCTATGATAAATTAATCAACTGGTGTTAGAGGGGGATTTCAATGGCACTGTTCTCCTTTAGTATTCTTATTTAAATTGTAATCCGTAATTGTTTTTTTTTTCAATTTGATTCTAATATTTTATTAATTTATTATCTTAGTTCTAACCTCTTGTTTTACTAAATTTTTTTTTTGCAGTGGAAGGGTTCACCCCAGTAAAAAAACATTCAATCCAGACATCTCTTTAAAGGCAAAAAAAAAATAAAACTGCTTTTCAAATGTGAAAAAAAACTATTTCCGGGAAGCGCACCTCTAGACCCTCGCATGAGTGTCACTCCTCTGTTTGCCGTACGTAATGTTTAATCTTCTGAGGAACATCACAGTCACTTATTTTATAATGTTTCCTACTCTGTTAAGATATCATTCCTCTATATTATAAAATTGTATAAAATTGTTTATAGAAAGACTATACACCTCCAAACTTTCATATACACTTTTTTTGTTATTTGCAATATGTGTGGAATTTGGAGGAGGGGTTATGTCTAAACGACATACAACGTTTTTAACTTGTTACATGTACAAAGGCCCAACGATTTTAAACGAGGGGGGGGGGGGTAAAAATTGAAAGGCATGCATCAATAATTTACAGGCTTAAAGTTGACAAATTATTGGGGGATTTCGGATCTTTTTCTAATTTTTCGAAATATATTATTTATTAAATACAATAAAGTGGGACTAACTTCACTTCAACCAATCTAAAACAAAAAGTGTTTGTGTGTGAGGGTGTGTGAGAGAGGGTGTGTGAGGGTGTGTGTGTGTGGGGGGAGGGGGGCAAGTGTCATTTGAATTAAAAATGTCATTTTAAATCAAATCTGTGCGCTTACGCCCTCGTACCACAGGCTTACATAAATATCTTGATATTTTTATTCAGATCAAATTTATTTATTTCAGATCAAGTTTACTTATTTTGAGATGTGATGAGGGTGGTAGTTGTTTCCTTGTTTATTTTTTTCTATTTTTATTGTTTCTTTTTTTCTTTTGAATCTACAATGTATGTAAAATTAGCTACACAATTTGACACATCTTAACCTTTTTTTGTATGTTTCACCCTTAAAAAGGTAACGGTGACAGTTTAACATAGCAAACCGACCCTACTTTATATCGCACGCATCATTTAATTTGTATACTTTACATTATAGCAAGAAGGGGTGACCATTTAACATGACGAACCGGCCCTTTATCATCATATTAAATGCACCATTTAATTTGTATACTTCACCCTATAACAAGTTGCGGCGACCGTTTTACATATAAATTCGACCCTTTATTATATCGAATGCACCATTTAAATTGTATACTTCACCCTATAATAAGTAGTGGCGACCATTTTACATAATTATTAATTCGACCCTTTAATATATCGAATGCACCATTTAATTTGTCTACTTCACGCTATAACAAGAAGTGTTGACCATTTAATATATAAAACCGAACCTTTATTATATTGAAAGCACCATTTATTTTAAATCTTTCACAGTACAATGTATAATAAGAAGCGGAGACTGTTTAACATAGTAAACCGACCCTTTATTATCCCCTTGCGCAACTAGTTGCGGAGGGGATATAGCATCGCGAATGTGCTTATGTATGTGTGTTAGTGTGTTCGTTACACCTTGTGGGCAATAATGACAGAAAACCGTTGCATTTACCATTCTCAGCGTTTACATACCTGTGTGTCAGTATAAAAGGATGAAGCCTATTCATTTTTAAGTCCATTGATGAAATATGTCTTCAGATATCGCATTTTTACTGCCTCGAAACCCTGACATTTTATGTACGAGTTGACCATAATCATTTGTGGGCAAGACTGACAGAGAACCTTTGCATTAACCATTCTCAGCGTTTACATACTTGTGTGACAGTATAAAAAGATAAAGCCTATTCATTTTCAAGTTCATTGTTAAAATATTTAACCAGACATCGCGTTTTCGCTGTCTCGAAACCCTGATATTTTTTGTACGAGTTGACAATAATCATTTCCGCTAGGGCACAAGTTTAAGAGACAGTTTTAAAGTTGAAAAGGCGCGTGTCGATTCTGCGGGAAGCAGATTAAAAGAAATTGATGCCAACAGGTTTCTGGGAATATGGGGTGCACGTTATTCCCGAAAGCTGTAATACAATCCACAAGTTCAAATATTCTCGATGTACATGTACATTGTTATTTCTCATTACGAAAAAATGCATATTGCCTGGAACTGGGAGATATACTTACATTGTAGGTAGGTAAATGATTAAAATTACTGAAATTTATACATATAGCATACGTGATACGTTTCTGCTAGGTATAAGGGAAACTGTCCAATTACGTATGCATATTTTACACCACCACCAATCCACCCTCCCCCCCCCCCGCCACTGAAATGCTATGCAATTTGATTTTTGTTTTAAAAAAAAAACATCCTCCGACCTCGGTCCTACTAAACAGAGTACGCTAGTACGATAGAGTACTTTAGAGTAAGCTAGTAATATTTTATTATACAATGCAATTAAACTACTTTTAGTATGTTTTAGTACTTTAGTTTAACATACAAATACAGATTCTTTATTGGCATAAACACAATTACAATAATTGGCAAAGGCCTACTGAACATTGTTAAATTATGTTTACATAATTTTTAACAATTGTCAAGTAATTGACTTTTAAGGCCCACTGAACATTGTTAAATTATGTTTACATAATTTTTAACAATTGTCAAGTAATTGACTTCTAAGTTCAAAATAATCTCTGATAAATTTATCATTATCTTCCAATACTTTTTGTATATTACTGTTTACATATAATTGTAACATATATTTCTCATTGCTAAGATTATTATTTTTCTTTGTTATGTTATAAATATTACTAAAGAATGTGTTTTTTAGCTTAGAATAAGAATTACAGTGAAAAGAAAATGAATTTCATCCTCAATCACACCAGTATTGCAAACATTACAATATCTTTCATTTCTTGATGTGGAAATATATCTACCACTTTCTATTGCAAGTTTATGTGCACTTAATCTAATTCTACTAAGAGAGGATCTCTCAGATCTTTTTTTAAGTAAATCAACATAAGGAGTTCTTTTTCTTAAGTATACTTTCTTGTAGAAATCAAGTTTTTCAGAATCAAAGATTTTTGATGTTTGCTCCTGAGTGCACTGATCAATGATTCTTTGTTTAATGTTTGGTAAAAGGTGTTGGATGGAACCTGAGTATTTTGTAATGTAATATTCAATATATATTTTAAATAAAATTTGTATGTTTTCTTTATTTTTAGGGGTTATTTCAATTTTTAATTTAAGGTTACGGTTTATCGTTGGATCCTGATTTAATTTAAATTGAACATGCTGTAATGTCTCATTGTGAATGTGCAAAATATTTACAAATGCAATTTATTTAATATTTGATAAAATTTAGATGTAAGTATTTAGTAAATAAGTCTGAAATAAAATAGTAATCGAGATTGGGGTATTAGTAATCTTTATTGCGTTGAATTGTGGATGTTATTTTCTTGTCAAAATATCTCTAAAACAAATATTTCAAAGTAAGTTTATATCAATGTTTAATCAAGTTGTACATGCATAAATAAACAATTTAATTGCATGAATTCCACCCCCGATAATTTGTTTAAAGAATAAATAGTGCTGAAAAACAATTTAATATCTTATAATAAACTTAACTACCCCAAATTAGGTATCCCTGTTATGCCCCCCTTGACCAAGACGCTATGCACTTTTTATTTTGTAAAAAAAATGTATCAACACAATAATTTTGTCAAAAGTAAGACAGTTGATTGTAATGTTGCGGGTTTGAATCCCTTTGTGGGACGTGGAGACTGGTCCTTCGAATGAGACCGTGTAAACCACGGGCCTATGTCCCAATAGATGCTGGCACAAAAAGATCCCTCACTGCTCAATGATCATCAGTGACAGTTCCTATTATAGGAAAGAATGTGCAGCTCTCTACTTGCAAGCCTTCATATGAGCAAAAAATTCTTGAGAGGGACATTAAACAAAATAGATTGTACTATCAATCTTTAACATGTTTAACATCCCTCGAGAGAATTTATCTTTTATGAGAGATTGCGATTTCCAGTGAAGGTCTAGTCGCGAGGGGATGCTTCGCTCAGCGGTGCCCTTGTTTTATTAAACAGACCTTGTATTATGAGCGCCACTATTTTAGCGGAATTTACGTTTCCCCCCAGCCTGTATATGTACATGTACAATGTACATGTAATGCTCATGTCAGTCTAGATATGAAAGTCCTATTTCCTCTCAATCAAACGTTATAAGGAAGTGAACCTGATGACCCCGTATAGCAAAATGGCGAAGATGCGTTACTTTTCTTAAATGCAAATTAAATATATACTAACACGCAAAAGAAAGGCAACACCCTACTTTAGGGGGAACTTATTATGTAAAATAAAGAATTTTGTATCCTAAAATTATGGATATCTTCAATATGGTAAACATCTGTAATTTAACGGTTTAACGATTTTTATTTAATAACCGGAAGTTAAGTTTGAGTCTGCTTAACAAAAATCTTAAATTGCATGTTTAACAAAACATTTGGCAATATAATGGAGTTCTAGGGGTTTTTACTGTTCATAATAAGTAATGCAGCAATATTTCAAAAAATGAACTCTCCTTTCGTTTCCCGTAACGATGCTAAGGCTTCTTGAAAATGGCTTAAGTATACATTTCCATTGCTCTAGTGGAAAATTTCAATGTAAAGGTGATGGCAAGTTGCTGAATAAGATGCAAAAATTCAATACATTACGCCTCAATAGGGTTTTATGTATCGTATGCATTTAGGTCAGTCTTTGTACATATGTACCGGAAGTCCAAGGGTAGCTACACTGCTCTAAGTAAATAAATGCGACCGAATCAACTGAAAAGCAGGCATTTAAAAACGGCAAAGAATAAATCCTTCGCTGAGATCTCGATATTGATGAACCTATTGTATCGTAGAAATGAAGCTGAAATTGTTTTTTAGGGTAGTCTTGCTCGTTTTACGTGAATGGCTGGGAGGGGAGATTTTAACAAAAATTTTGTTACCTAGTAAAGTAAAAAGATGAATATTTAACATTTTTATAAAATCTCTGATGTTCTGAAAAGTGAGTTTTGAAAATAATTAGATTAAAAAAATTTGTGTTCCCCGCCTAGGGAAAAAGAAAACCATGCGCAAATCAGGAGGGGGGTCAGATCCCCCTGACTGAATATGTAGAATTATTACATGTATCCTGAAGCAAATAAAATATTCAATGTGGATATAAAGATTTGATTGCTTATTCTTTATTATGTTTATAGAAGATTCTTTTTATACGAAATATTTATCACACTCACTACTAAGTCAAAAACGTACTGACATTCCCATTTTTTACTGACAAACTTAGAAAATTACTGACAATGTGCTGTCGTTACTGTAAAACTTAGACAATTACTGACCTTTTTACTGCCGTTACTGATAAACTTAGAAAAGTGCTGACAATCTTAGTCGGTGCTGATAAACTTAGACAATTACTGACCCGTTTACTGTCCCTGCTGAAAAACTTAGACAAGTGCTGACATTTACTGATAATTAATGTCCCTATTGTTCTCGCTCTCGGGGAGGCTGCAGTGGTGTGAAAATGACTGTGTGTTATACTTTGCATTTAAAAGTCTTATCTTAATTTTTGATGAAAAAAAATCCCAGGCAGTTATCTTTTTTTTAATCTAAATATTATTGATATCTGTAAAATAATTCAGAATATGATTTGAAATTAACTATGAGTAAATCAAGTTTAAATTTATGTGTTGAATATATCTATCCCTGTTTAATTAAAGAATTAAAATTAATTAATCATCAAGTTAGTTTTCATCTATTTATTTTTTTGCAGACAGATATATCACCGTGTGAAATTGACTGTTTGACTTCAAATTCACTTTGGACTCTAAATGTTATATTTAATTTTTGTTTTAATGTGATATTTGGTATTCTAAAATTATTGTGTTTTAAAATATTCATTTTACCATTCTTTCTCATGTTAAATTACTAAGTGTTCATTTAATTACTGAGTGACACTTGTCAGACACCAAAGGGGCAGAGTGTTTATGCCCAAGGACATTTTAATCACTTTTACAAACAACATGTAATTAATTAATTATCGGTGTTCTTTATGTCCATGCCATCAAAGTATTTCATTAATTGTTCACTGTATCACTTTTACTCATTGTCAACACCTGTCATTTTTAACTCATTGTACATTTTCCCATAAATACAACTGTCAAATATTACTTAATCAGTCGGAGGCCGGGTGTACTACCGGCCACACGCCCGACTCGTTCCCCCATCATGCTGTAACTATTTCTACTTTTAACAGTTTGGAGGCTATGGCCATATCCAACTGGTTATTGTTAATTGTTGTTCCATATTAGTCATTTCAATCGTTGGGACTTTATAATAAATTCGGAAACCATACTTATTCCTCGTTACTTTGGACTTTTTATATGTGTCATCGGGAAGAGTCCTTGGAATACGGCTCTACTACTTCCGGCCAACGACGCCACTCACTTCCCCTGCCAACATTCCCTCTTGCCCGATCAACGACACATCTTTTAGACCCAAACTATCTGACTTTAATGTTGAACCCCCCCCCCCCCCCCCGTTTTCACGATCGGAAAGTTGTATCAATTTTCAATTTTCTTTTCACAAGCAGGACAGATGTCTCTTGTTAAAAAAGGTAATCTTCTAAATATTGAATAATTACTGATAGGTAATTCAGTTTCCCAATGTTCTCGGACATCTGTACAAGTTATATAATTATATACCCCTGTGTAGTGTATGATTATTATAGTAAACTTATTATATTTCGTGATCTAAGAAAGATAACTCTCATTTATTTTATTGTGATTTATCTCCCTTTGTACTCAACCGGAAGTTGATGTTATAAATAAAAGTAATGGCTGATTAGTTTGTGTTACATCAGTACATGTGGTTAAATCCGATAATAACTTTGTATGGGACACTACATCTGGCGACGAGGATAAACCAGAGGATAAACCAGAGCCGAGCAATGGCAGATGCGAAACCTATTTTGACCGATGTGAGTAGGATTGACAAGTTTGACCCACATGGAGATGTGAATTCGGTAGGAATCCGTTGGACACGATGGGCACGTGCATTTGAGCTCTTTGCAAGCGGAAAGGGAATAGAAGACCCAGCGCAAAAGAAAGCTTTAATGTTACATGAGGCAGGGATGGACGTACAGGATATTTTCTACACGCTAGAAGTTCCCGAACCGGGTGATGGAGAAAACGTGTATGGCGTGGCGTTGGCGACATTGAATAAACACTTCACTCCGCAGGTAAATCACACGTTTGAAAGATCACAATTTCGCGCTATGGCACAAACAGCAACAGAAACTGTTGAACAATTTATCACTAGACTGAGACAGAAAGCTGTTTATTGTAACTTTACGAATATTGATGAAAGTATACGTGATCAAGTGATAGAGAAGTGTTATTCTCAAAGACTGAGAAGGAAATTGTTAGAGAAAAATAATGTGACACTGAAACAACTGAGAGAAACAGCACAGAGTTTGGAAGCAGCTGACAAAAGAGCAGGGACTATGGAACACAAACCAGAACAAGAAACCATAAACAAAGTGAGTAGATACAAACATAAACATGACTCTAAACAACATGATAAACCAGACAAAAAGTGTTTCGCATGTGGTAAATATGGTCACATTCGTACGGATCCGAAATGTCCAGCACGAGGACAGAAGTGTCGGAAATGTCACATGGAAGGTCATTATGAAGCATGCTGCAAGACCAAGTCAAAGACAAAGTGGCACAAAACCAAGAAGGCAGCAGTCCGAAATATTGAAACTTCAGAAGTAGAACAAGGAGAGGAGTCTGAGAGAACTTATGTGTTTACTATTCGGAACCAGGATAGTTCAAAGAATGACTTTAGTGTCAGTATTGGCGGTATTGATACAAAAGTGATCATCGACTCAGGAGCTTCAGTGAATGTTATTGACAGACAATTATGGGAACAACTCAAGGAACAAAAAGTGAAATGTCACAGACAGTCGAAAGCATCGACAAAGAAACTGTATTCCTATGGAAGTAACAAACCACTGACTGTCGCAGGAAGTTTTGTTGCTGATGTGTGTACGCGAGACCGTGGTGTGTCAGCCGAGTTCTTTGTTGTAGAGGAAAGTGGACAAGCTCTCCTAGGCTATGATACTTCTACCCAGCTTGGAGTACTACAGATTCAAGAGACAAGTACTGTTGCACCAGTGCACACTGTGAATAGCACAGATATTAAAACAGAGATACTAGGGAAATTTCCGAAAGTGTTCACAGGACTTGGAAAACTTAGAGACTTCCAACTTAAAATTCCAATTGATGAGTCCGTACATCCTGTAAGTCAGTCCGTACGTAGAGTACCGTACCATTTACGCAGTAAGCTAGATCAGAAACTGGATGAACTTGAGAAGATGGATGTTATCGAGAGAGTCAAAGGGCCAAGTCAGTGGGTATCACCTATTGTGGTTGTACCAAAGAAGAATTCAGATATTCGCATATGTGTCGACATGCGAAGAGCTAACGAGGCAGTCGTTCGTGAGAGATATCAAATTCCTACTGTCGACGAAATTCTGCAGGACTTGAATCAGAGCAAAGTTTACAGTAAACTAGATATCAAGTGGGCCTATCATCAGTTAGAGCTTACCCCAGACTCTAGAGAAATAACTACCTTTATGACACCAAGAGGACTTTATCGATACAAACGTTTGTTGTTTGGAGTGAGCTGTGCTCCTGAAATGTATAACAAAATCATTCAACAGACATTAGGTGACTTACCTGGTGTGAACGCAATATATGATGATGTTGTGGTCCATGGATCAACAGAACAAGAACATCGACGTAACCTAGAGTCGGTGTTGAAACGTTTAGAAGACTCTGGAATGACTTTGAACATTGAGAAATGTCAATTCAATATGGAGAAGATCGATTTCATGGGATACGTACTCTCTGAACATGGTATCGGAATAGCAGACAGCAAAGTTCAGGCTATTAGGAGTGCCAGGACACCACAGTCAGTATCTGAGGTGCGCAGCTTCTTGGGACTAGTCAATTTCGCGGGCAGATTCATACCAAACCTGTCCACTGTAGCAGAACCCTTAAACAGACTTTTGCGTAAAGACCAGTCATTTGCATGGGGACGAGAGCAAAATGAAGCATTTGACAAACTTAAAGACTGTTTAGCTAATGTGTCAACTTTAGCCTACTTTGATGTGAATGCCAAAACACAAGTTATTGCAGATGCAAGTCCAGTCGGCTTAGGCGCTGTATTAGTCCAGGAACAACATGGGAAACCTAAGATTATCTCCTATGCAAGTAGATCCTTAACGGACGTTGAACGCAGATACGCACAAACTGAGAAGGAAGCACTCAGCTTAGTGTGGGCGTGTGAGCGGTTTCACATGTACCTGATGGGGAAGACTTTTGAGCTGTTAACAGACCATAAGCCACTTGAGTTCATTTTCTCGCCAAAATCAAAACCATGTGCACGTGTAGAGAGATGGTTGTTAAGGATGCAGAACTACAGTTACACAGTTCGTCATATTCCGGGTAAATCAAACATAGCTGATTCATTGTCAAGGATGTTGTCAACAGATACATCAAATCTGAAGACGAGTGATATAGAGGAATACTTAATACGCTTTGTGATTGAAGAAGATGTTCCAATCGCAATGACCGTATCTGAGCTTGAGAGAGCATCATTGGAGGATGAGGATCTCAAGAACTTGAGAGAATGCTTGATAACAGGGAAATGGTATCAGTTACAGAACAAAGACTTTTTGACAGTAAAATCAGAATTGTGTACTGTGGGACATCTGATACTACGAGGGACAAGGATTGTCATACCTAAGTCATTACGCGACCAAGTACTGGCACTAGGTCATGAGGGACATCCTGGAATTGTTATCATGAAGCAGCGATTGCGATCCAAGGTTTGGTGGCCTAAAATGGACCAAGACATTGAACAGTGGAACAAAGCTTGTTATGGATGTCAGCTAGTATCGCAGCCTGAAAAAGTGGAACCTATGCACAGAACAGAACTACCATCACGACCATGGGAACATTTAGCAGCTGATTTCCTAGGACCGTTACCATCGGGAGACTACATTTTTACTATCGTCGATTATTATTCACGATGGATTGATCTGGCTGTCATGAGATCTACAACGGCGGAGAAAATGGTCGAAGTGTTGACAAAGATTTTCAGTACACATGGATTACCTGTTTCTATTACAACAGACAACGGACCACAATTTGTCAGCGAATATTTCAAAACATACTGTGAAATAAATGGCATCGTTCATAGGAAGACCACCCCATTGTGGCCACAGGCCAATGGAGAAATTGAACGTCAGAACAGATCAATATTGAAGAGACTGAAGATTGCACAAGCAGAAAAGAAAGACTGGAAATCGGAACTTCAGACTTATTTGCTGATGTATCGCTCATCACCACATACCACAACAGGAGTGAGTCCAGCCGAGTTGTTGTTCCGTCGAGTTATTCGTACAAAACTACCAGATATCCATACTTATCGTGAGACAGATTACCGAGTTAGAGATAAAGATGCAGAGAAGAAGGCAAAAAGGAAGATGTATTCTGATGCTAAGAGAGGAGCTACACTTAGTGACATAAAACCTGGTGATCTTGCGTTGATGAAGAAGAACAAGGAAAACAAGTTATCTACGACATTTCATAGTGATCCATTCAAAGTTGTCGAGAAAAATGGAAATAGTGTTGTGTTAGAATCCATGGAGGGAGTTCATTACAAAAGAAATGTGTCGCATTTGAAAAAGTTTGTGAATTCCAAGGAATCTGTGAAAGTGTCAAGTGAAAATGTGAATGAAAATGTGTTAAGTGAAAATTCTAATGGAAATGAAGATTTGTGTTTAGGAAATCCGGTTCCAAATCAAATTGCAAGCGATAAAAGTGCGATTTCAGATGATGTCCAGGAAGCGTCATCAGGAAACTCATCAGCAGAAGAATCTGACAGCAATGTTCAAGATCCGATGACAAATTCACCGCAATTAAGCCGACCAGTTCGACAACGCTCTTTGCCGGTGAAATTCAAGGACTATGTAATGAAATAACATTTTCTGTGTAACCTTTGTTTAAATATAAATTTGATGATTGATAAACCCTGTATTAAAATGATTCATTGACTGTGTTAAAGTTAATTGATAATTAGATTTGTTCATTTACAATTTATTTGAAATAATTGCTATCTGTTTAAATGAAAAGGGGGAGGATTGTAGTGTATGATTATTATAGTAAACTTATTATATTTCGTGATCTAAGAAAGATAACTCTCATTTATTTTATTGTGATTTATCTCCCTTTGTACTCAACCGGAAGTTGATGTTATAAATAAAAGTAATGGCTGATTAGTTTGTGTTACATCAGTACATGTGGTTAAATCCGATAATAACTTTGTATGGGACACTACACCCTGTTCAAGATTTCCGGTTTCATTTCCTCGTACGGGAGTTTTCCTGTTGAACAGTACAGTGTTCAAAATACACTTGTACTATACCTTGTAAATTTTGTCACTTAAAACATTATAATTTCTAAATGAATGGTTGGTTGATTATGATCGATTACGCAGGGTTCATAAGTATCAAATGTCTGTAAGTCCGAGACTAATAAATATTTATCAGACTAGTAATAAAAATTCATGTACTAGCAATAATAAAGTAATCTCACGGAAAATATTTATATTTACTAGGTCAGCGGTAAGACTAATATTAGCAGTAGCACCATTCTCAAATATTTTTCTTCTCTCTCTCCCTCCCTCCCTCTCTCTCTCTCTCTTAAAGATACAAACAGTATTGACACTTTAAGTTACTTAAATGCTTGAAAAGTGCTCCGTTTATTCACATTGCCGGGGAGGTTAGATCACTATTTAGTTTTTAAACTTAATGTTTAAAAATTTTTTAATCATGATTCAATTTTAACAAAAATATTACATGTTTCGTACCTTCCATTTTCCCCCTGTAGCTATCGGTGAATTGGAATTAATTTAATTTTATGTGCTGAAATTCATCTCATTTAAGTACGTAGGCGAAGGGTGTTATGATGTTAGCATAATAATAAGTCAGAATGCGAACTTGTCTAGTAAAATATATTACGTAGTAGTGAAAATTGGAAGTCAGTAGTCCGTCGAACCAGTGCTCACAAATATTTATTTCGAACCTTCTAACATACATGTATAAGTCTCCCCCCCCCCATGCACACAGGTTACATGGAAAAAAAAATCTAGTATACCGGTACTTGAATATGATTTATAAAAATATGTAAGTTTTTTGAATGATGCAAATTTCTTTGTCCATTTGATCAATTTATACCCGTCCCGTAATCATTATTTATTTTATTCAGGTTTAATTAACATCTTTCCTTTTCATAAGATTAAGATTATTCGCTAACTGTAGGGTCCCACTATCTTCCGTGACGAGTTACCATTCATCTCTCTCTCTCTCTCCCTCCTCTCTCTCTCTCTCTCTCTCTCTCCAAGAAATCAATATTGACCCAGGCAAAGTTTAAAATACATGTATAGTTAAACTCCGGCTGATTTTTTTTACTGTCATAAATCAATACTGCTGCATATAAATTGAGTTTGATTTTCAATTATTCTTAATTATTGATCAAAGGTTAAGGAAATATACTATGAACTATTTTTATTTGATTGATAATCAAACAAATTCCTCACTCCACTGTCCCACACACACACTAACACAACTTAACAAAAAATATTAGGAACCAGTAATTTTACAAAACTTTGGACGTAATGTACCCCTTCTCATATATTTATTTTTGCCTAAATCTTTAAACAATTTGTGTCTTTCCCCGGTTGGTTTTTACATCAATCCTCTTTTTCATTAATCGTTATTTTTATCTTATGTCGGTATATTAAAAAAAATATTTATTTAATCCAAGAAGAGGTTGAAGGATTGTAGATTGTATATTTATATTACGTATGTGTTGGTGTTGAATTTTTCAAATTCAAACCGTCTTAAAGAAGAGTCTACCTGTCGCCGTAATGTTGCGTAACTAACTTCCAGTGAAATCCGGCGAGTGTTCTTCTGTATAATACAGCAGTGACTCCTATTGTCTTCTTTACCCGCTACCGTACACACTCGGATCGCCTCAGGTGATTTCTTTTACACACAGGTGCTTCACAGAGTTTCCGATTGTATGTTGAATGATTATGTAATTCGGCTGGATATCAGCTAAACGACTTGAATAATTTTGGACGAATAAAAAGCACAGTGTTACTGTAAAATCATGATATTTGTTTCAATACCGAACAAAGCTATGAAACGTCGATTTATTAAGTTAATTAAATTTATTAATTTTTTGTACCTAAACAGATGAAAAGGAGTACAAACTGAAACACGGCAGAATTAATTGTGTGTTCTACTTTAATAAAATAAATAAGTACATGTTCATCGTTCTTCATTTAGTTCGCACGTGCCCCCCCCCCCCCATTTTATTTTGAAAAGACAAAAAGAAACTAGATCCATGTAAAATAAGACTTTCAGGTGGGGATCCAGAAAATCCAGATTTGAAAATCAGCTAAAAGATGTACATTATTTCAAAAGAATAATGCGGACAGTAACTAAATCAATGAATGTCAAAGGATTAATGATCAATGCAGGCCCGTAGCCCCCTCCCCCTTCCCCATGAATAAAATAAAAGATTTTTTAAATCCCCCGTCTGTCTTTTAGTTTTGGCTTCTTCTTGCAAATGCTTGGATTCGGGTATGTTTGACTGCACAAAAAGAAATATGGACGGCCTCCACATAATTACAAGTTTTACATAATATGAACACTATAAGAAACGCCTTTCCTCAAAAGGGGGCACTCACGGCCTCACCTCGCGCTATGAATTAAAATTATTCAAACCAATTTGAATATAAATTAAATTAAAATTGAATAAAACTCATCTAACCTAACAGTTTAATTCTTTAAATTGAAATTAAAAGAAAGTCAGGGAGTCAATGTTAATTAAGAAGATATTATAAATACATGCCATGTAATAACATTGTTTTATTATAAAAATGAAAAGACCTCTGTAGAATTTCATATCTCACTACTAAAGGAAGATTATTTTTTCTTTTAATTGCTTATCTTTTTGAAGGTTTTGATTTATCCCTTCTCTTGAAAATAATTTTTACAAATCAATTTTCTATAAATAGATAGAAGTTTTTTTTTTCAAAGATATCATCTGGAAATAGTTAAAAATTATATGAAAAAAAAACAAATAAATGAAATAATAATCTATGTTAAAATAAAAAAAAATCAATTTCACACCACTGCAGCCTCTCCGAGAGCGAGAACAATAGGGACAGTAATTATCAGTAAATGTCAGCACTTGTCTAAGTTTTTCAGCAGGGACAGTAAACGGGTCAGTAATTGTCTAAGTTTATCAGCACCGACTAAGATTGTCAGCACTTTTCTAAGTTTATCAGTAACGGCAGTAAAAAAGGTCAGTAATTGTCTAAGTTTTACAGTAACGACAGCACATTGTCAGTAATTTTCTAAGTTTGTCAGTAAAAAATGGGAATGTCGGTACGTTTTTGACTTAGTAGTGACTGTAATGAAGATTTTATGAGTTTGTACAAGCTAGACCTAATAAATTTTTAATTTCACATGCTGAATACTATCATTTAGTGAAAAAAAAGTTTTTGGAAAAAAAAGGAATTGGAACGTTTGGGTATCGAACCCAGAACCTCTCACATATAAAGCGAGGGACATACCACTACACCACGGAACCGCCGAAAATTGATGAAAATTATATCCAAAGATGAAGACACATACACCGATATTGTCAAAATTTTACACAATGCATGGTGTCTAATTTAATCCTTATTAAACAATTCTAATAGATGTAATACGAATATAACGTCCGCCGAGAACCTGTTTTATAAGTTATAACACACCTCATGCCCCTATGCTAAAAATAGCGACATGCAATACAATAAATACTAATAGAACAAACTAAGCGGTACGCTTTGAGAGAGTCGAGAAAGGTCCTAGGGAGTTTTGGTATAAAATTACATTGCACAAGCTCAAAATCCTCTTGAAATATCGCCCGGAAAGGATAGAGTTACACACAGACAGAATGTATAAATTTACAACTTTTTGACCTTTCGACTTCAAAATCAATAGGGGCCTTCCTTAGGCCACAGGGAGTTGATATGTAAAATTTCATTGCAAACACTCAAAGGGTTCTCGAGGAATTGCGCGAAAACGAAAGTGTAATAACAGAGAGAATTTGCGAATTTATGACCGTGACCTTTGACCTTTTGATCTGGAAATCAATAGGATTCTTGTTTTGTCCATAGGAAGTTGCTATGTAAAATTTTATTGCGAAAGATCAAAGGGTTTTCGAGATATCGTGTGCAAACGAAAGCGTTACAGACAGACAGAATGATAGACGGACGGACAGACCCAAATTAATATCCCCCACTTTTTAAGCGGGGGACTATCAAACATTTGTAGAATACTTCTTGTTGTGTTTTCTTTTGCGTTTCAGTATATATTGGGGAATTCTTAAGAAAGGTCTTGCCACAAGTATTACATATGTGATGTATGAAAGATCTTTCCCGAACCGTTCAAAGGTTATGGCCATGGTTAAAGTTTATATTAAGAAGAAGATCAAACTCCAAGGTCAAGATCAAAGAGTCAATTTGAAACTTCTTTGTATCCAATGAAAGGTTTTGCCGCAAGTATTACATATGTGAAGTATGAAAGCCCTTGCCCAAACCGTTCAAAAATTATGGCCAATGTTAAAGTGTTCAAACAGTAGGTCAAACTGTAAGGTCACCGTCAAAGGTTCAAAGTTGTTGGTATTCAATGAAAGGTCTCCACACAAAGATAACATATGTGAAGTATAAAGCCTTACCATTCAAAAGTTAAGGCCAAGATTAAAGTTTTTCATAAGTACGGAAATTTCCAAGGTCAAAAGGTCAAAGTTGTCGGTATTCAATGAAAGGTCTTTCCACAAAGAATACACATACTGTATGAAGTATAAAAGGAAGGAAAAGGGGAAAAACACAAGTCTATAAAAATAATTTTAAAACGGTCTTTGAAAAGATGAAATTTAAAACTTTAAAAGTGTGGTACCAGGTGGATTCGAACCCACGACTTTAAAAAGAAAGTTCCCACGGTGTAAAAGAAATTTACAAATTTGAGGCAGATCATCAAAATAAGTATTCCTTATTGTAGGCTTTTTTTCAATTTCAACCCTAAGGCAGGGCTGCCCTTAGAAATCCTATCTTAAATTATTCCTCATATCCAAACCTATCAAAATATCAAAATTTTATTTAGGGGCAAGCCTGCTCTGAAGGACTTCTAGGCCAAAATTATTGCAAAAATCAACGATTTAAGGGTCATCCACACACCCACAGCATATCTTCTTATATTATTGAGCATTACTTTTAACAGGTATATCAACCTTTAAAAACTGTCCAGGGATTAAAGTGTAATTTATACTGATTTTTTAAAAAAAATAATTATTTCACAAGTTTCAAGAAATTTTTCCCAAGGCGTTTTCATACCTAGCCTAACAAATTTTGTATTACCCTTTCGTATATTTGTAAGCTAACAGAATAACCATAAAAACTTAACTTTATCGATCAACGTATTTTTTACAGAAATTTATTTTATTCATAAAAAGAACATTAAACTCATTTTCTCTAAAATGCATCTCGAGAAAAATCAATAAAGACTCTTTTTGTAGAGAAGAGACATTAATGAATTAGATTACATAAAAAAATTGACTTAACTGATCATCCTGTAACTTAATAAATAATAGTAAAAACAAATTGATAACAAGATGTGTTTGTGAAACTCTGATCACCCCATATGACAAAATAGCAAAAGTTATTTTTCTTAAAATAAATCAAAAATGTCGGTACCCAATGTAAGACCTTCTGATAAAAAAAAACACAGTTGTGAAATATGTAAGACGTAGCAACATCTGTTCAGAAATGTATGGGAAAGATTAAATGTTTTTTAAAGGTAGGTCAAATTCTGAGGTTAATGTCATCATTGTTGGGTTCGAAAAAAGATCTTGCCACAAGGATAACATATGTAAAATATGAAAACCCTAGTTCTTTCCGTTCAAAAGTTATGGCCAAGTTTAAAGTTTTTTTTAAAAGTATATCAATCTCCAAGATTAAAAGGTCAAAGTTGTTGGTATACAATTAAGGTCTTGCCTCAAGGAATACATATGTGAAGTATGAAAGTCTTTGAACCAAACGTTCAGAAGTTAAAACAAAAGAAAAAGTTTGGAAGTTTTGTGTAAAAGTGTGTCTATGTCCAAGGTCAAGGTCAAAAAGTCAAATTTGGCAGTACCCACAGAAAGGTCTTGTCACAAAAATACACCTTTTAAATAGGAAAGCCATAGTCCCACCCAGTCAAAAGTTTTGGGCAAAGTTAAAGTTTTTGCGGAAAAACAGACAAACAGATAGCGGAAGGACAGGGCAAAAATTATATCCCCGAATCTTCGATTACAGGGGCATATTAACAAAATATTACTTGCTATTAAACTGCCTCCGCTTGTATGAATCACGTCGACAAATTTTGCATCCGTTTTATCTAATCTTGCTGGTGCTCCTGCATTTTCAAAAAATTCTCCTGCAGGATCCAAACCTACAATGGAAAGATTTATAAACTCCACGTTTGTTCAATTACAATGTATTTGATACTGTCTTTATCTATTACCTCTGTTTTTATGCCCCCGTAAACGAAGTTTCGGGGGCATATAGTTTTTGTCCTGTCTGTCTGTCTCTCTGTCTCTCTGTTTGTCAGTTTGTCTGCAAAAACTTTAACCTTGTCCGTAACTTTTGATTTAGTGGAGCTGTGACTTTTATATTTCACATGTTTATTCCTTGTGACAAGACCTTTCTTTAGGTACCACCAAATTTGACCTTTTGACCTTGACCTTGGAGTCTGACCCACTTAAACACAAAAATTTTGAACTTTTACTTTGGCCATATCTTTTGAACAATAGATACCAGGAAATTTATATTTCACATATGTATTGACTGTGGAAAGACCTTTCATTCGATACCAACATCCTTGACCTTTTGACCTTGACCTTGGAAATTTCTGTATCTATGAAAAAACTTTAACCTTGGCTATAACTTTTGAACAATAAGTACTATGGCTTTCATACTTCACATATATAATCCTGATAAAAAGATCTTTCATTGGATACCAAGAACCTTGACCCTTTGACCTTGACCTTGGAGTTTGACCTACTTTAAACATTGACCATAATTTTTGAAGGGTTCGGGCTAGGACATTCATACTTCACAAGTTTATTCCTTGTGGCAAGACCTTTTATTTGATATCAAAAATTTTGACCCTTTGACCTTGACCTTGGAGTTTTACTTACTTTTTACAAACAATAACCTTGACCATAACTTTTGAACAGTAGGGGCTAGATCTTTCATATTTCACATGTGTAATCCTTGTGACAAGACCTTTCATTGCATATCAAGAATCTTGACCCTTTGACCTTGGCGTTGGAGTTTGACCTACTTTTTACAAACTTTAACCTTGACCATAACTTTTGAACAGTAGGGGCTAGAGCTTTCATATTTCACATGTGTAACCCTTGTGACAAGACCTTTCATTGGATATCAAGAATATTGACCTTTTGACCTTGACCTTAGAATTTGACCTACTTTTTTTCAAACTTTAACCTTGGTCATAACTTTTGAACGATAAGGGCCAGCGCTTTCATACTTCCCATACGTTATCTTTGAGACAAAGCCTTTCTTTAGAACCCAACAACCTTGACCCTTTGACCTTGAAACGGAGTTTGTCCTATATTATAAAATGTTAACCTTGGTCATAACCCTGGAACAGGTGTAGCTAGCATTTTATATTTCGCATTTCTTGCGAAAAGGCCTTACTTTGGTACCAACATATTTGATCTGCATTTGAGAAAGCTTAACCTTCGCTATGTTGCCATACGGGGGTATCAGTGTTTCACAAACACATCTTGTTTTTTTAATTATTATATTTTTGGTTACGTGTTATTAACCAACTGCTATCTGCATATACTAATTAAAATTAAATAAACTAAAATTGCCTGGTCATATCTGGTATCTTTGTCCTTTTTAGCTCACCTGACCTGAAAGCTCAAGTGAGCTTTACTGATCACATTTTGTCCGGCGTCCGTCTGTCTGTCTGTCCGTCTGTCTGTAAACTTTTCACATTTTCGACTTCTTCTCAAGAACCGCTGGGCCAATTTCAACCAAACTTGCCACAAAGTATCCTTGGGTAAAGGGGATTCAGGTTTCTTCAAATGAAGGGCCACGCCCTCATTCAAGGGGAGATAATTGGGAATTAATGAAAATTTGGTGGCATATCTAAAAAATCTTCTCAAGAACCACTGTGCCAGGAAAGATGAAACTTATGGGGTAACATCCTCAGGTAGTGTAGATTCAAATTTGTTAAAATCATGACCCCCGGGGGTAGGGCGGGGCCAAAATGGCCAACCAAAGTTTTACATAGAAATATATAGGAAAATTCTTTAAAAAATCTTCTTCTCAAGAATGACAAAGCTATAATTCATCATATTTATATGGAAGCATGCTCAGGCAGTGTGGATTCAAGTTTGTTCTAATCATGACCCCCGGGGGTAGGGCGGGGCCAAAATGGCCAACCAGAGTTTTACATAAAAATATGTAGGAAAATTTTTTAAAAATCTTCTTCTCAAGAATGACAAAGCCATAATTCATCATATTTATATGGAAGCATGTTCAGGTAATTTAGATTCAAGTTTGTTCAAATCATGACCCCCCGGGGTAGGGCGGGACCAAAATGGCCGACCAAAGTTTTACATAGAAATATATAGGAAAATTCTTTAAAAATCTTTTTCTCAAGAATGACATAGCCATAATTCATCATATTTATATGGAAGCATGCTCAGGCAGTGTGGATTCAAGTTTGTTCAAATCATGACCCCCTGGGGTACATAATGTAGGGCGGGGCCAAAATGGCCGACCAAAGTTTTACATTGAAATATATAGGAAAATTCTTTAAAAATATTCTTCTCAAGAATGACAAAGCCATAATTCATCATATTTATATGGAAGCATGCTCAGGCAGTGTACATTCAAGTTTGTTCAAATCATGACCCTCGGGGTAGGGCGGGGCCAAAATGGCCGACCAAAGTTTTACATAGAAATATATAGGAAAATTCTTTAAAAATCCTTTTTCTCAAGAATGACAAAGCCATAATTCATCATATTTATATGGAAGCATGCTCAGGCAGTGTACATTCAAATTTGTTCAAATCATGACCCCCGGAGGGTAGGGCGGGGCCAAAATGGCCGACCAAAGTTTTACATAGAAATATATAGGAAAATTCTTTAAAAATCTTCTTCTCAAGAATGACAAAGCCATAATTCATAAAGCATCCTCAGGTAGTGTAGATTCAAGTTTTTTCAAATCATTACCACTAGGGGTAGGGCGGGGCCAAAATGGCCGACCGAAGTTTTTAAAGATATATATAGGAAAATTCTTTAAAAATCATTTGTTATAAAATAACAAATCCGATTGGTCATGGGACTACTTTTGGATTTAATCTTTACAATATAAAGTCATTTTCTACTTTTTCCTACCCTTAGTGCTCAGGTGAGCGATGTGGCCCATGGGCCTCTTGTCCATTTTATTACTAAGTACCCAAACTTACAAATAGCATGAGGAATAGATTCAAAGTCAGTCAAGAGTAAGATTCTGTTTTTAAAAATGCATATGTTAATGGGTTATCTTAAATGGCTGAAAAGAAACTAATGAAATGTTCCAAGTAAATTAATATATCTATTTTAAACAATTCATTCATTACATTTAAAAAATATTTTTGTGATATTTTTGTTATAATTTATACAAAAAATTTCTTCTTAAATGTGGTAGGTTTGGTGCTTTTGTTTATTAATTATCATTTAACATTCGTTCGTACTGCTTGTGATTTCTTAAATCTAAAATTGACAGAAGACTTTGTTTACTTTTGAAAGGGTTTCACATCATACGAGAGGATAAGCACGTTAATTTGATTTTTTGTCATTTCTCATTAACGAAAAACAATTCATACGTATTTTAAATGAGACACCATCTTTAGTTCCTGTTATAAAAAGGTCAAGATTTAAGATCAAATGGGTTAATCATTTCATTGAAAATAACGTTAAAATAACCTCAAGTTCCTAGTTTCTGCTATACTTCGAAGCGCCTGATTGAGTATAATACCTTCATTACTCTCTCTTTCTCTCTACCTGTGATTCTATCATATCGTATATCCTTATGAGCTTTTCCTGCAAACCCAGCAACATGGGCCCCCAAACTGTGTCCAATAATATGGATATATGACATTTTGGCGCGGTGGTAATGTTCTAGTTTTCTTATTAGAAGAGTGAGAATGACTCCAACCACCTCAGTATTGACTGCAGCTAGCTCGTAATATTCAAGATAATTCGCCCCATCACTCCAGTCTACTAATATTACGTTTGCATCCATCTGTAAAAAGTATAATTATCACAAAAAGTAGTTGTTGAAAACCAAATGATGAATTATGGGAAATTTGGAGCTTAATATACATGTTTCTTGACTGTTTCAAAACTGAATCTACTTTTTGTATTTTTTTTTTTTTTTTGTAAAGCCATTTTTTGTCTTCATTAGAAAATAAAAACATATCGGGTTGCTTTTCATATGGTTATGTTTGCAATTTCCTTATTTGGCATATTTACATTAAAAACTTAAATGATTAATATTCTGTAATACAACAAACCTTAGATAGGATTGTTTGGCTCATTTGAGAAACCCAAGATTCTTTCCTACTACTGAAAAATCCGTGAACAATGATAAAAGTGTCTTTGGACATATCGAAATATCCGAAATTCGACGTACTTGAAAATTTTAGTTCTATGTCCATTATTTTTTCGGAATTAAGAAAAAATCTTGGGTTTATAACTATAGGGGGGTCAGGTAGGACGCCTTGTCTATACAAATGAAAAAGCGCACCACCAACGAAACATCCATACACGTTAAAACACTGAAGAGGAGATCCTACAAGATAAATTTAAAGTAATCATTTTACAATTGTAAACAAATATATATTCAACATCAAAATATACTTTTTAAAAATATGGAAAAAAAATCATGAGATATATATATCATATATGAACATGAATGACTTCTTAAAAATACGATATATCCTAACGAGCTTGAGATAAAAGATACCACAGAGTCTTATACATCTTTTTCATATTTAGAAATTTTACTTGAAAAAGACGTTAATGGTAATCTAACAATCAAGGTATGATAAACGTGATGACTTTAACTTTTCCATCGTCAACTTCCCTTACTTGTGCAGAAATATACCTTCATCACCTGCGTATATATATATATATATATATATATATTTGAAATTTGGAAAAAAAATCTACTGATGAGCCCGCATGGGGCGAAAGCGCTTTAGATAAAAGTTTGAGTTTATCATTTGGATTTGGATTTTATTTTATCCCTATACCAAGGAAAAATAATTTTTTGAATATATATATATATATATTTCAGTTAAATCGATACGCAAGAACATACTCTATGTATGAACAATTTCTAAATAACTAGATACTAAATAAATACTAAATAAGTTATTTGTCAATAAAACTTATTTGTCAATAAGATTGGACAAACATTCATGTTACTTTTCCTAAGCTTGGGAAATTTATTCCACAACTGATTTTAACGTGATGAAGGGATAAAATGAAATGTTGCATTCGCGAATACTTATTGCACCTACCTTTAGACATCCCTATAAAACCAACCCATTTTAAGATTTGACTCAATATCCCTATGTTAAGAGCTCCAATAGCATTTTCATTAAATCCTTCCTGTACCGTCTCAGAGAAGTAATCATAGTAATGAACGTCGTATTCCGCGTCAAAAAGTAATCTTAATAGATGTTCTACAGGAACTCTTTTGGATCGGCCTTTGAATTCAACTTGTTTTCTACCAACAAACATTTCTACAACTAGATACCCTTTACGTTTGTTAGCTTCTCGTTTTTTTTTAGAATAAAGCGTTCTATCTAAATCCCAGTCAATACCGTGTGAGGAAAAGTTAAAGTGTTTAACTAACGCTCTTGCTAATTCGTTTTCGTCAATGTTTTGAATTGAATCCTCCTTCAAATAAAATATGAATTTTCTTTGGTGTCCAGAGAAATCATTTCGATGACATGATCGAAATTTTGCCATACCAGAATCGAATTTATTTCCGAATGCATGTTCAAATACTTGCTTTATGCTCCAATAAATTTTCTCTTTGTCTTTGCTATAAAGTTTGCAAAATGGTGGTTTGCTATTTAAGTAGCAATCAGAAAAGGCCTCGTATGCACGATCGCGAATGTTCTCACAATTGAAAGATTTATTTGGCATTAAGACTGATGTCATTCTATTCTCGATGCAATTCTCAGAGGATATGATCCAATTCTTCCCGTCTATTGAAAGCGTATCAAACATTTCCAAAAAGATAGAGCAAATGGCCTCTCCATATGAAATGGCGAAAGAAAATTCACTTTTTTCGCATGAAGTATGGTTTTCAAGACAGTTTGAATACCAATGACAATTGCTTTTTAATGCCGGTTTAAAGCAGACAGGTGGTACTTTAACTTTTAATTCTCCTTCTTTTTCCATTAAATATCTTTTCCTTCTTTCGTTTTCGGCGGGATCGCATTTACAATCCTCGTGAATGTATCCACCTTTTGATTCAGGGTATATACTTTGCGCACAGGGTAACCAGCAAAACAACGATTCCTGACAAGTATTTTTTCCCGAAGTTTGTATCTTCAAGGACTGACTTGACAGACAAACTCCCCACTGGTAACCGTTATAGCTAGGTATACGTACACAGTCATAAATTCCCTCAGGTCCATGGATGGGGTCGCATGAGTCACAAAGAACCAATTTAAAAATAATAAAAAATAACACCATATTAACAATGCTGACCATCTTTTTAACTTGGAATCTGCAAGTATCCCTTACAATGTTTGGATTTAACGTACTTCCTTGTCAGATTATTATATATAGTAAGTTTAGCTGACGTATTAAATTTCAATGTTTTTAGAGAGCACTTGCTATGTAATTTGCTCTCTAGACTAATTATGGCAATCCTAGCATTTGTTGTTAACTGATTTCTTAATGTTTGTGAGTGCGTTATATCGCTAAATAACGGTCTTATAAACATAACCTTTATGCGAAAAAATGTGTTTGTGAAATACTGATGCCCCCGTATGGCAGCTTATAGCGAGGGTTGAAAATTCTCAAATGCAAGTTAAACTCAAAGGTCAAGGTCAAAAGGTCAAAATTGTTGTTACTTAAAGGGAGGTCTTATCACAATGAATATATTCAATTAAAAATATTTTATTGACTAAGAGTCAAAAGAATTAGACACAAGTTCAAAAACTTACAAATATAGACAGTCTTCACTTAGAAGGAAACACCTATGAAATATGACAGCCCTAGTATTAACGGTTCAAAAGTTATTGTGAAGGTTTTAAGTTTTTGAAAGGGGACTAAACTTAAGTCAAGGTCAAAGGTTCAAAACTTTTATACCCAATAACAGGTCTTGTCTTAATAAATGCGCAAAAAATATTGCGCCGTTACTTGCTCCTTTTTTGCATTACGGGATCTGTAGCGTTATGGTAAAAGACAAGTATATAAATTTAAACCATAACGCTACAGATCTGCAGCTATCTTTGCTTATGTGTACATTGGCTGTTACATTATTTACGTACATTTGCATGCCTCACAGACTTATTAATACATGTATCTCGCACATTAACTTTATGCCATAAGTTTCATCCATTGTGTTTTATAAACCTGAAGTCTCTGTTAAGACAGAAGCTCTACTGGTTTGTACTTAGAGCAAAGGAAGAGAAAAGTACTTAAGCAGTTGGGAATAAGAACGTTACAACAGCAACATATAGAATGATGATACTTGATTTAGTCTCTTTATTTTCTTAGAGAGTCTGCTTGCATGCCACATTATAATATAATCAGACAAAAACTGTATTTGGAGTAGCATTTTGAGTAACCAATGAAGTAATGTTCATCAAAGTCAATATTCGATATACAGAATTGTGAACCTTAGTTTAGTCTACTTGTGTGCCAAGTTATTTTGAAGTCAGACCAAAAATGTATGAGGAGTAGCGTTTTGAAAGAATTTCTCAGAAATTTCTATTTTTAGTAAGCACTGCAACACCGTTCATCGAAATCAAACACCGATACACAAAAGTATGTACCTTAGTGTCGTCTACTTGTGTAGCATATTTTGAAAGAATTTTACACAAATTTCTTTTTTAGTAACCACGGCAACACCATCGAAATCAAAAACAGATATATAAAATTCTGTACCTTCGTGTAGTCTACTTGTGTGCCAAGTTATATTGAAATCACCCAAACTCTAGGAGGAGTAGTATTTTGAAAGAGTTTCACAGAAATTTCTTTTTTTAGTAACCACGGCAACACCGTTCATCGAATTAAAAAAACGATACACAAAATTATGTATCTTAGAGTAGTCTACTTGTGTGCCAAGTAATTTTGAAATTAGACCAAAACTTTAGGAGGAGTAGCATTTTGAAAGAATTTCACAGAAATTCATATGTTTAGTAAACACGGCAACACCGTTCATCGAAATCAAAAACCACTACTCAATATTATGTATCTTAGTACATGTATATTCTACTTGTGTGCCAAGTTATATTGAAATCAGACCAAAACTGTAGGAGGGGTAGCATTTTGAAAAATTGTTTAAAGACAGACAGACGGACAGCTAGACAGACGGACGGACGCCGGACGCATTACTATTGCATAAGCTCTTCTGGTCTCTGACCAGGAGAGCTATAAACCAATTGTTCATATTACAAGTCATGGGGATAGATGTTTGATGTATCCATATTTTTAAAGTAATTCTTATTTTCCACTCTTCAGAATACCATTTTAAAGAACGAAGTTCTAAGCTCCATGAATAATTACATTTTAAAGGTCGGAGTTATTGTTACTGTCAATTTTTTTTTTATCTAATAAGCTGTTTAAGGCAAAACAAAAAATAAATATATACATGTATAAATGTACAATATTCATTATTATTCATTTTCTATAATCGCACTAAGACTGTTCTACATTCAATGCCAAGTTCAATGAGTCGTTGAAAATTCTCTCCATTCTAGGTTCCAAACACTTAAGAACATGATTTGATACTTATGCTAAAACTGTATCTTCTTATATGATCTATGATCACAAAATCAACGTGGTTTAAGCTGTGGTGAAAAAAGCTTTAAAATGTCCGATGGATGGCACGACTCATACACTGCTTGGTTAAAAAGGGGGACAGATAAGATTCGTTTCACACTTTTGTCTATTTTTTAAATAAGTATAAGTACTAGGTACAAAATATAAGAGTACAAGTATCACGTTATACTCCTGGTCTTGACAGAATTAAGTACTTCCTTGTCAGTACTTGATTATGACCCTCATGGTAAACAATTCAATGTTCAAGATTTTTCCGGGATCACTCTTTGTAGGCCATAGCCCAATTTGACGTACTGGACTTTCGGATATTAACTTTTATGGAACAATATAAGCATAACATTAAACAAAAATTAAATACTTCCGAAATTAAGGTTACATTGAAGTAAAAAAAATGAATATAAATATTTGGCAAATAAATTCATAAATGCCACTTCCAATTATTACCGTTTTTCCAGTATCAAATTTGTCAATTCCGGAAAAAAATCATAACATCACTAAATGGTTGTTGCTTTAGGAAAATAACATCTTGGCTAATGAAAACAAAGAATGGGGAAGTATTATTGAACAATGCATGCAAACAGTATGTATTTGTCTTAGAAAGTTTTCTTAGCAGAAGTTGAGTAGTCGTTTTTATGTGTACTACTTTTGATATCTGAGTTTATGCTTTCCCGGGGGCCATTTAAAAGTTAAACAATTAGTTAGGAACAACGTTAGAGCGCCTAGTGACAAGGCTCTTAACTGTTGTCAACAACACACCGTCGCGCTAACACACAACACGCCGTCACGCTGAAAAAAATTCAAAACACGCCTTTGCGCCAACACTCAAGACGTTGTCACGATTAATTTACAGTTGAAGTATATCATTATGGGATTAAGCAAGATTCCAGTTCCCAAAGACAAGGACTATTTCCCGTGTCGCAGCGCGACACTGGAAATAGCTTGTTTTGTTAAAAACAAAGTAAAATAAATTTAGGATGACTTAAATATGTCCTTGTAAGAGAGACAAGTGTATGTTCCGTTGTATATTATCTATGTGTACAACAATCAGTCACACTCACCACCAACAATGACACACATGACATGTAAAATACTATACCTAGCATAAACTAGTATGCACAACAACTGCAAAATAAATATACCTGTATCTGAGTAACAATAAACAAATTGAAAATCTTAAATTAAAAAAAGTTAAAATTATAATAAAAATTTAAAATCAAACAGCATGCAAAAATTTGAGGAAAATTGTTAAAAAAAAAAAATAAATGAAAGCATATAGAAATATTTATAAAAAAAAAATCAAAAATTCAAACGCTGCAAGAAATATTCCCAATTAGTTTTTAGATTGGCACTTGGAAGCCTTTGGCGAACATCTTGACTTTTTGAAAAGTCACAACAGAGTTCCTAGCAAACAGATTAAGAAAGGTTATTGCAAGGCAAAGCCCAAAGAATTTAAAAAAAAAACATGTTTGTGAAACACAGATGCCCCCGTATTGCAACATAGTAAAGATTAAACTTTTTTAAAATGCAAATTTAATTAATTGGCAACAATAGTAGGGTATTTTCACTGGAAAACAATTGTGATATTTGAAAATAAGCCAATGTTTAAGTTTTTTCAATAAGTACAAAACTTTCCAAGGTCAAGGTCAAAAGGTCAATGTAATTGGTATCAAATGAAAGCTCTTGCAACATAGAATACTTATGGAAAGTATGGAAGCCCGAGCCCTTACCGTTCAGAAGTTATGGCCAAGGCTAATTTTTTTTAAAAGTAGGTCAAACTCCAAGGTCAAGGTCATAGGGTCAAAGTTCTTGTTATCAAATGAGAGGTCTTGTCACAAGAGTTAAATATGTAAAGTATGAAAGCAATAGCTCTAACTATTTAAAAGTTAGGTCAATGTTTGATTTTTTAAAGAAGGCCAGTATCAAAGGTCAAGGTCAAATGGTCAAAATTCTTGGTATCCAATAAAGGGTCTTCTCACAAGGATTATGCATATGAAGTGTGAAAGCCCTATCCCTTTCCGTCAAAAGTTATGGCCAAGGTTAAAGTTTTTTTCACAAGTAAGGAAATCTACAAGGTCAAGGTCAAAGGGTCAAGGTTGTTGGTATCCAGTGAAAGGTCTTTCAACAAACATAACATATGCGAAGTATAAATGTCCTGGTGTCTACTGTTCAAAAGTCATGGTCAACGTTCAATTTCTTAAAAAGTAGGTCAAACTCCAAGGTCAAGGTCAAAGGGTCAAAGTTATTGTTATCAAATGAAAGGTCTTGTCATAAAGATCAAAAATGTAAAGTATGAAAGCACTAGCCCTAATCTTTAAAAGTAAGGGTCAAGTTTTGCTTTTTTAAAGTAGGTCAATCTCAAGGTCAAGGTCAAAGGGTCAAAATTCTTGGTATCCAATGGAGTGTCTTTTCACAAGGATTACATATATAGAGTATGAAAGCCCTTTCCCTTACCGTTCAAAAGATATGGCCAAGGTTAAAGTTTTTTCACAAGTACAGAAATCTACAAGGTCAAGGTCAAAGGGTCAAGGTTGTTGGTATCCAGTAAAAGGTCTTTCAACAAACATTATATATGTGAAGAATAAATGTCCTAGAGTCTACTGTTCAAAAGATATGGCCAAAGTAAAATTTTAAAATTTTCATGTAAAAGTGGGTCAAACTCCAAGGTCAAGAGGTCAAATTTGGTGGTACCCAAAGAAAGGTCTTGTCACAAGGAATACACATGTGAAATATTAAAGTCATAGCTCCACTAAATCAAAAGTTAAGGACAAGGTTAAAGTTTTTGCGGACAAACAGACAAACAGAGAGACAGAGAGACAGAGAGACAGACAGACACGACAAAAAATGTGTAGCCCCGAAACTTCGTTTACGGGGGCATAAAAAAGGTCCTTAGAACTTACAAGCTGAAATTTACCAAAAACATTCTTTGAGAAGCCTCCGATCTGCAGTAAATACGCACCTGCAGGATTTGGGTAGATTAGTTAATGTCGTAAGAGACAAAGAATTTAAAGCTGCCAATCATACCCTTGATGGGATGTTGAAATGACTGGAAAAAAACCGGGGCATCAAGGGCCACAAACCACAAAGAAGTATTTCACACTGCAGATTTACAGAGAATCTCTGCCTATTTCAAATGTGCTCCATCCTCCCCTATTGCTCTTCGACAATGTGTATAGTACAACCTCTCCATTCATTTCATTTCCCGTGGCTAGGAATTTCACCAGATATGCATGGACTCATTTCATTTCGCAAAAGATGAAAAATGGCCTGGAAAATACTACCCTCAGACACGAACACAACAAAACAATTACAGGAAGGCATTGGATGTCATGAGGCTCCGCCTGACAAAAGAATGCATGAGATTCCAGAGAATGAATTGTGTTCAATCAAAATGATTAGCTGCATATATATATATATATATTTATCCTGCAACTACCCCTTGCATTGACCTAATAAAGGTAACCTAATAAACCAAAGCTTTATCCGGTCACTGCCCTAATAAAGCCTCGTGCATGTATTCTGACGTTCTAAAAGCATTGTGACGTCACGTATACTGCAATGTTTACGCCATGGCGTCATAGTTTCAACTGCAGAGATGTGCCTAATTCTGTTCGAAATAGCTTGTTTTGGACGTTCAAATGTAAAATTTTGTTGCAGGATAAACAAAATACATGATAACTGTCTTGAAATATAAGCGATATTTGGGCTCGGGTCGAAAACGTAAGAGGGCTCGGCAAGCCTCGCCCTCTATCACGTTTTCTTACCCACGCCCAAATATCGCTTATATTTCAATACAGTAACCATGTATTTTATATATATATATATATATATATATATATATATATATATATATATATATATATATATATATATATATATATATATATATATATATATATATATATATATATATATATAAAAAAAAATCACAACACCGAAATAAACTCAACCGGTTTCATTTCCAATCTTCAGGAGTTTAACAATACAATGCTAAGGGCGCTTTCCATTAAACAGGCAACGCCGGTTTTGCCGATGTTGCCGCCGACGCCGGATAATGGAACGCGCGTTGCCGGCAAGCAATTGCGGTCACGCATTTTACCATTGCCGATTCAGAAACAATATGCCGTCGTGTCATCGAGAGGAGGTTTACAGATACTACAAAACGGCGATTTCTTCCTTAGACTCTGATAAACTACAACGTCAGTGCATAAAAATTAATTATGGAGTACACCCATCAACAAATTACAGGATAAGTATCCGTTTATAGTTAATTCTATATGATTTTTTTAATTGAACATGTAAAGTACAACTACTCCGAATTTTCTCCACACATATAGAATGAACAGTTATTTATGTACATCCTTTTGTAATTAAACGCAAACTACATGATAAGTATTCCCACCTTTTTACGTCATATTTGACTGCTTATTGCGTCATTTCACCTGTCTGGATAAAGAATAGAGTCTTTTACTTTTTATCTGTCTGTTGACGATGGCCTCTCTTGAGCTTCTGTATTGCCCTGGATGCAATTCGTTATTTTTATCATTATCTCACTTTAATCAGCATAATTGCCAAGTAAATTCGCCAGTACAACCCCTCATTCTTAAGGACAACATGACCACTGTGTACAGGTATTTTATTTGCAAGTCTTGAGTTAACATTTTTTTATTCAAAGTTACTGTTAGATAGAATGTTCTATCATTAAAATTATAAATATCCTATGGACCCGGTTTAACTTTTGCTACATTGCAAGTTTACATATTGGTGGTATTTTAACTGTGGTGAGGGCTTGTCCTGAGAGTGAGACACAGTTAGATTATTAGATTATATTATTAGTGACTGTACGTACAAAGTAAGTAAAAGTTCACACACTAAAAAAGAAAAGGTATGTTCACATTGTAATTAAAATGATCACAGAAGATTTGATTTATAAATTTTTCTGCATATTTAATCATTAGTATGCAGATTTTCAATGATATGTTTTATTTAATTAGGATATGAAATTTTGTGCATCAATAGGAATGATAGGAATTAAACACTACTCATGCTACTAGGGATAACAAGAGTTTAGAAGGTTCAAAATTTATAAATACCATTCTAGTTTTCAGTATATTTGCAGGGAAGAAGAACCACATCATGGACAGGGGGCTGCTTGTCAGACAGTACAGAAAGCTGCAAGAAATACGCTGTCGGCTTATTCTTTTTTCTGACAAGAGATGACGTATAACCTCTGGCGTAACATCGTCGTCACAAACATTCATCTCATCGCTTTCAAGTTCTTGAAGGAGAAATATCTTGATTATGCGAGTGTTTCGCTTGGATTCGCATTCCTCCATATTTGGTAATTGTGACGTTACCAACCGTTCCATTAACGTCACCGTTTCCAGGTGACGTCGCCGAGAAGGCAAAGTAAATGGAAAGCGCCCTAGGTTACACAAAATCAACATTCATATTGTGACGTCATAAAGCGCTAATACTTAGTCGCGCTTTAGCAAAGTTCATTATGACGTCATGATAATACGTAAGTAAGTTATTACGGGAAATTCGATTTTTTATACAAATAGCAGTTATATTATGCAGGTAAAAGAATATTTCTTAAACGAAATATAATTATGCTGCATTTAAAACAGGTTTATGTCTGTTTATAAAATGATTTTCTTTAGTTTCACGTTCTTTAGTATCTGTAGTATCCCTTCGGAATTTGTAGAAAGGAAAAACAGTAAAATTGGGGGTTTTATTTTTGGCACAGTTTCTAATGTGTTCGCTTAGAAAACATCCGTTATTATACGGTTTTCTTTTTTAATAACCATTACATCCAGAAAGAATAACTTATTACTATCCGATTCCATGGTGAATTTCAAAGTAGGGCTCAGGGTGTTTAATACTTAATATTTGACTCTTGTCACCCTAGACACACCAGGAATAATATCCCATACAATTTAGCTAGACGTCTTTGTACAATAATATCCGATGCAGAAATCTTGGAATCTCGTCTCACAGAACTACAAGAACTACTCCTTCAAAGGCACTATCCTAGACGATTGATTGAAAACGGAATAAACAAAGCAAAATCTCAAGAAAGAAAAGATCTACTTACAGTGAAAAACAAACAGGTAAATAATGTCATACCATACGTATCAACGCATAACCCAAGAAATCCAGAGATTTTCAACATTATTAGAATTAATCTGCCCATTTTAGAGGATGATCCAGACATGAAGAAAATATTAGAGACTTCACAGATCATTAAGAGTAAACGACAAAGTCCGTCTCTCAAATCCATCCTTACAAAAGCATCCTTTTCTTCTAACAACAATGAACCAGCAATCATCAATAGATGCAACAAGCCAAGATGCAGTACTTGCCCATACCTGACAGAGGGATCCAAATTTCAATTTAAAACTGGAAGCGAATTTACTATTAAAACATCAATGTCATGCACCAGCTCTAATCTAATTTATGTGATAACCTGTGCCGGTTGTGGTGAAAATTATATCGGCCAAACAGGAGACACCCTGAGGCACAGAATGACCGTACACCGACAACAAATTAGGGAACCGAAATACCAGTGTACCGCCGTAAGCGAACACATTAGAAACTGTGCCAAAAATAAAACCCCCAGTAAATTTTTCCTTTCTACAAATTCCGAAGGGATACTACAGAAAAAGAACGTGAAACTAAAGAAAAACATTTTATAAACAGACATAAACCTGTTTTAAATGCAGCATAATTATATTTCGTTTAAGAAATATTCTTTTACCTGCATAATATAACTGCTATTTGTATAAAAAATCGAATTTCCCGTAATAACTAACTTACGTATTATCATGACGTCATAATGAACTTTGCTAAAGCGCGACTAAGTATTAGCGCTTTATGACGTCACAATATGAATGTTGATTTTGTGTAACTTAGCATTGTATTGTTAAACTCCTGAAGATTGGAAATGAAACCGGTTGAGTTTATTTCGGTGTTGTGATTTTTTTATTATAACAATACGTGTGTGGATTTATACTATATATATATATATATATATATATATATATATATATATATATATATATATATATATATATATATATATATATATATATATATATATATATATAAAGTAAAAAGTAAAAATCCAAAAATATCACAAAACATTCACTGCAAGCGCTTTCGCCATGTTTGGCTCTTCAGGTAGTTATACAAAGGTCAGGGGCCGGTTGTTCAAAAGTTGGTTAAATTTAACACAGTGGTTAAGGATAACTATGTGTTAAACCTTTATCATATGATTAGCTAAAACAGTGGTTAAATTCTGTTGTTCAAAAGCAATTTAACGCATTGGTTAGCTAACACTGTGTTAACTGCTTAATCACTTGGTAATCACTTGGTTACCCATAATGCACTTCTACTTCCTTTGTACACAATCATGGCTGACGTCGTGTGCTTGAAAAAGAATAGGAAAGCTAGGAGCACTAATTTCTTCTTAAATGAGGTAGAAATTACCAAAAATGAAGTAAAACTTCATCCTATTCTGGAGGCAAAGCATAGTAACACGGTTACCAATGCTAAGAAGCAAGCCATTTGGCTTGAAATTGTCAGAAAAGTAAATGCTGTAGGGGTGGCAAAGAGGAGTTTGAGCGAAGTAAAAGACAAATGGCGTAACATGTGTCGGGAGGCCAAAATGAAATTTACCGAGAACAAAAGACAGATGTCAAAGACAGGAGGAGGGCCTCCACCCATCCCTCTTTCCCAGACAATGCAGGATGTTGTTGACATGTATAAGGATGCCAGTTCCTTCCATGGGATTGAGGGGGGCATTGAAACCTCAATGCCTGGCTGTTCTGGTAAAATATGACTTTTATGTGTTCATCAACAATAATCTTATCTAATATGCTCATTATCTCCATATTTCATATGTATAAAAATAAAAAAAATAATGGGAAAATGATTAAAACTGTGATAGCAGCTAGGCCAAAACACACAATGAAATAATGTCAAACTGTACTTTCATTGAATTTACTTTGTTTAAATAACTATATAATTATTTAATTATTACTTTATCACTTCAAAATAATATACTACTTCATTCAAAATATTGTACTTTAATCGGAACAAAACTGTACAATATCCCATGGCCTTAGCCGCCTACTTGACTTTGATGATTTTCGTCTGCTTCAAAACATGAAACCTTACTCAGTTGCTGTTAAAATCTATATTTAAGACCTACAGAAGGTTGGGTTATCTTTTCTGTCATTATAAGGCCTATCTTTTATTTTATAAACCCAATTAACGCTGTTAACCATGATTGAATAGTTAACTAATATTGTCCTTTTTTCCGTATTTTCTTTCGATTTTGTTTACGTGACCTTGACCTTTTGATGGGGCTACTGTAATACAAATCGAGGCATGCATGTAGAATTGCGATCGAACATGAAAGGCTTTAGTTAAGAAATTATATTATATTGCTCTTAGATTGCCGTTTGTAATCTTCCAAGTATGCCCTTTGAGTCAAAATGAAAATTAAGAGGCGAACTCACCATCAACATGTACGTGCTCTCTTCTAGCCTAGTGCATCGGGTGTTTAAAATTTGATTAGATTAAATTTGATTCACAAAATATGTTTCTTACATCTTGATTGATTATTTTTATTTTGAATTTGAGAGAAAAGTAGATTTCATATTAGTTGCAGTAATTAATCTTCAATTAAAATGGGAAGAATGAGGATACGGATGTCGAATCCGAAAATAATACACATGGATTGATCTATTTATATCGTATAAGTAGAATTTTTAGCGAGGATTTAATTTTGGCATTATTAGCAAGGGTGCTGACATCGCTAAAATTTAATATCGCTAAAAAAAATTTTGCGTATTATTTGCAATAGCTTCTTTAGTTAGCATTTTAAAATCGCTAAATTTACTTCTCGCTAAAAATAAAATACCAGATTTTAGGTAGAAATCGCTAAATTTGCGTCTCGCTAAAATTTCCACTTATACGGTATGTCTCTGGTGTGGATCCAAGTTAAAACATAAATCTGAAGAGCCTCAAAAAGTTTAATCAACCAATGCTTTAATACACATTCTGAAGTTATAGATAGGGTATAAATGGATTTTAAGATAAATAACTGTAATGCCCATCTTATCATCTTGACAAAAATTCAGAGTAAGGGGGGAGGGGGTGCCAATTTTTTCTAACATTAAAAATGTTTGTTTATAAATACATGTGTATTTGTTTCATTTAAAAAATAACAAATTTTAGAAGAAGAAAAAAACAAGACAAATCACAAAATAACTATTCTTCAAGATGAAAAGAATATAAAAATTTAAAAGAATTTAAAAATATGACTTTGTATAGAATAAAGAAAATTAATTATTATTTTTATGTGTTCAATCATACAAATATAAATATAAATATCTATAAGAAAAGCGCTATAAATATGAAAAGTAAATATTTGATTAAAGATGTTGTCTGATAAATTTATGCTGTGAGTATATATATAAGAATTGCTTCATGAGGCTGCATACTACCATGGCAGTGCATGTGTATATTAGGTAAGAAAGACTAATAATAATGATTTTTTTTTCTATAGTAATATCCTCCATGGCAGTATCTCCAACTCAGACTGTTACTAAGGATCATAATGTGGACTTTTGGCAAGATGCTTGAGAGAACCTTCCTGTGCCACCCCAATCTCCAGCAAGTCATGCATTCATTGTCATGGAGACACTCTTAGAGGAACCCCTTTCCCCACCTAGTCCACCAAGACAACTATGTGCCTCATGTAAATATTGCAGCAATATAATTATATACTTTCATTTTCTCAACTACTAAGAAAAAAATAATTAAAAATAAAAGAAGGAAACAAAAATGTAAAAGTCAAAGACGTTAGTTCACTGAACATGCAGCAAGAATGGTACACATGTCCATTTTCCTTTTAATGAGATGGCGTATTCACATTTTTCTCATTGAAACCATAGCAATTTAAGCTGCACCAATTCATTCTTGACTCTTGAAGATTAACATTAAATACAAGATCCATAAAATAAATCACACAATATATTATATGTTTTTTGTATATTTTATGCAGCATTGCCTGTCAGTACATGTAGTAGAGATCCAAACCAAGGAAAAGAGAGGTAAGGTTGTTCTCTCTCTCTCAATCTCTTTATGCCCCTGTAATTAAATATTCAAGGGTACATGTATATAGTTTTTGTACTGTCCGTCTGTCGGTCTTAAGCTTTCTATTTGTCGGTCTGTAAAAACTTTAATCTTGTCTATGACTTTAGAGTGGGTGGTGTAAATATTTTTGACCTCTTGACCTTAAACATTGAGACTTTTGAAATATTTTAACCTTGGCCATATATAGCTCTTGAAAAGGTGCATGGTACCGTAACTATAGTTTTCATAGTTATTCCTATGGCAATGCCTTAAATTCTTTTGGATACCAATAATTCTGTCATTAGATAAATATAATTAAAAATAGATTTTACTTGACATTTTGAACAATTTTGCTTCTTTAACCTATTACAAATTCTCAATACTTTTTGAGATATAAAGAAAACAATTTCGGCCCCTCTAAGCCCTTTATTTTAGGGGCTAGCCCTTTTTTCTACATATCATTTGAAAGGTCTTGAAATTCTACACTTCTTTTGTTCTATATATATTTACAAAATATTTCCAGTTAAAAAGATATTGTAGAAAAGTTGTTAAAAATTGTGAAATTCGCTTTAGGCCTATTTTCGGGCCATAGCGAGCGCCGACGTGCGGCATTTCCCATAAAAATGAAATACCTCATACATATCTATAAACTTTGGTCTATCATACCTGAAAGTTTCATGTTTTCTATCTTGAGCCATTGTTGAGAAAACTGTCGGACAAAATGACCCTCTAAAACTCACTAAATCGCAGAAAACTTCGAACCGGAAGTGACGTCATCAAATTAAAAAAAACGCCTTAAGGTAAGTCACTCGTCAGCTTTTTAGAAAAGTTCACGCAGAAGCTTTTACTTCAAAACTACCTCTTAAAATTCAATTTTTATACCATGTTTATATTTTTTAACATTCAATGAAAAAACTGCTCAAAAATCTACAAAGAAGTAAGATTTGTGAGGGACTATTTATTTTGGTGGAAGGATATTTAGCAGAAAATTCTGCTAATCTGCACATTTATAAAATTTAATGTAATGGAAATTTAGCTTCACATACTTTTACTCGGAGAACATTTTTTGTTTTGATATTGCTAAAAATATTTAATATAGGTCTTAATTTATATTTTTAGACTAAGTTTTACACCTTCCCTCAACAAACTTTTCCAAAAAATTAAAATATATTAAAGAAGTCAAGGTCAAATTTACATCATTTTTTGACTGAAAATCACATATTTTGACAAATATTTCAAAATTAACATCACTGACCCCACTTTTTTCTTTCCTTATTTTAAACTACTAGATACTTGTGACTGTTCAGCACTTAAGTCGTAAAAAGTTTGATATAAGAAATTTTTTTATTGCCAATTCGTTTAATACCCCAAATATGTTATTTTTTGGTGCAAAAAGGTCACACAATAATTTACGCGCATTAATTTACAAGATTTGTTTAATGATAAATATTATTCAAACTATTTTACGTAAAAAAAGGTTATATTTATTGCCATTCTTACATTTAATCAAATATAATAAGGGTTAAAGTAATTAGCCAAAGAGATGAAGTTTAAGTGCAAAAAGGTCAATTTAAATGTACCGTAGATCAGTAGGATGCACACTGACCCCCTATTTTCTTTGCGATTTTGAGTTACACTTTATGAGTACTTATCCAAAATATACTTCTCAAAAAATCCTTGATATACCAAATTTCAGGAGTGACTTACCTTAAGTTCATATAATTTGTCATCAATGCTGAAAGTTTCATAAAAATCCATTAGCGCATTTACGAGAAATCGCCTGCACAAAATCGGTAAGAATAATAATAAGAAGAGTTGAAAAGAAACAACAGAATAATAAGAAGTTCTTCCGTTGAAACGGAAGACCTTAATTATAAGAAGAAACAGAGTAAAAACAATATGTTCCCCAACTTCGTTTGGGGAACATAACCAGCACTACCACTAAACTACTAAACATTATATATTTACAAACTTAGTTACATGTTGAATTGGAAATTTTTAAGAACACTATTAAAGAAAGAAATCCGGACCGCTATAAAAATACGTCCGGTCTAACGGGTATACTCGGGTGAACTGCGATTTACATAATTGAACGAATTAATTATGCTAATTAATTACGACAATCAGTCAATCGTACATTGTTTCATTCCCTCAATATGGCGTAACTATACTTGATAAAGAATAATCAAAGAAAAATAATATAGCAGGGATATTGAAATATGAATTATGATATATTATAAATTTTGAAATATTTTAAGAGGGAGATGAGGATTCCAACTTTCTTTGGGAGTGTAATTGTGGATGAAACAATGAATCAGATGAAGAAAACTTCAAATGTTTTATAGTGAAACTTTAACACCTCACAGTGTTTTAGAGCTTTAATATATATGTAAGACTTCAAAGTCCGATGGTGACGCCAAAGTCCGATGGTCTCGCCAAACCCCGATGGTCTGCGCCAAACCCCAATGGCTCGTTGTCTTTACGGACCCCAAAGTCTGATGGTCACGCCAAAGTCCTATGGCTTGTTTCCTATGAGACGCGCGACGCTAAAGTGCGATGGTCTGACAAGCCGAAGTCCGATGGTGCGGAGGAACAATTAACGTTTATGACGTCAATAGTCCGACGTCATGACGTTATTCTGCATTCAAAATCCGTTGATTCAGTATTTGTCTCACATTCGTTTTTACTGCTATTGCTTTTTGTTTTCACCCACCAGAGGTATTAGGGTTAGTCCTCGTACATCGTTCGATTGATAAGGGTTAGTCCTTGAACACTAATGTGTTTCTTCGAACCCACCCGAGAGATTTTAGGGTTAGTCTTCGCACACTATTGGATTGATTTAGGTTAGTCTTGCACCCACCTATGATAGTTAGATTAGAGTTCGACTGATAAGTCTTAGTTTCGCACCTACGTCCAAAAGTCTTTGTATTCATGATATTTTGTATCTATTTATAAAAATGGCGAGGCATCGCATTTTTGCGCAGTAGTACTATGACGTCATAGACGTGAATTGTTTTCTGCGCCATCGGACTTTGGCGTGTCAGACCATCGGGGATTGGCGCAGACCATCGGACTTTGGCGTGACCATCGGACTTTGGAGTCCCATCGCACTTTGGAGTCCTACATATAAAAATATTTTTTGGACATGTAACAATGTTGACCTTTGACAAAAGATTAAAGTCAGATATCCATTAAAGATCTCTGAAAAATCAGTTATTTAGGGGGTCCAAGCTGTTATTTTTCTCCTGAAGTTTTGAAATATGAAAATCTTTCCAAAACGTATTTTGAAATTTAATACAAAAGGTGTTAAATAAATTGGATTGAATGGATTCACTACAGGAAATATGAAAAAGTTATGGACTTTTTCATGTATATTGATGTATTGTAGAACCATATTACAAAAGGTGTTATGGTTCAACAATACATCAAAGAACATGATATAAAGTCCATAATATTGTCAAACCCTATTGTGAATTATTCAATCTAATTTTAAACAAAAAATATCACATTGAAAGAATCAGAGTCAAAGATTTAAAGCAAGTTTCAAATAATATAAATAAAAATGTAATTCATTTGTTTTCATAAATTATTCAATTTAAATATTAATTCAAAAATATACTGTTTCAGGTCAAAGTTCTCTGTGAAATTGTCACATACCAAATGGAAAAAAAACTACCGGTAAACAAACTTCAACATTATAATTATCCCTTCAATATACATGAAATGTTATAACATCGTCGGAAACCCACGGGTGATCTTGTCTTTACTTATCACCCGTGGGCAAACTCGCCAAAAATCGTCGTATGTAATTGTTATTAATTCTATAACAATTAACTTATATCATGTAATGTGCAGTGTACATTCCTGGGTTATGACGTCACAATCGTGATGACGTCATAATAGTGATGACGTCATTGAGTACTTTGTATTGTATATTGTTATACTCCTACTAAACAGTTCCTATATAATTCCTTACTTTAAAAAGTCCAACAATTCGACTGTTTTTCCCAACTACCGGTCCAAAGAACTATTAAAATTGACTGTTAAAAAAGACTGTTGACCGCTGACGTCATATGGCGCTAAATTGAGTGATCTTTTCTTCACTTGGAAAACCTCGCTTGATTTGGATAACCATGAGTTGAGTGTATTTAGCCGAGGAGTGCCGAATAATATAACCTTGTCGTTTTAGCTATGACGTCACAGACTATTCGATGAAGCGGTTCCAGGACTTGTGTACGAAGGCTACCTGTCGGTAAGGAAATGGCCGATGTTCGTTTCATTGCGGCAAACGAGGAAGAAATCTGGTCGATACTCGAAACTAGGGACAATAAGAATGCAAAAAAATGTGAAAACGGCTGAAAATATTCTCAGCGAATATGAAGTGTAACTACCGCTTCTGCGTAATTAATTGTGTGAAAGAAAAATTGGTAAGCATATTAACATGAGGAAATTCTATTGTGCAACTTGGAAGAAGGATGGGAGCATGTATGCAAAGAAAACCATAATTTCTATCCACTATGCTTTTCAGAAATCATAAGTCCCATGGCATTGGTATAATAAATGATCCTCGATTGAAGACGGCAAATGACGATTGTTGATAAATACACAAAAACATGATAAAGTCTCTCTCCCAAAACAATTTGACTTTTGTTAAATATAAGAAATTTGATTTGGTAGGAGTACAACAAAACAGTTGTTGACAGGGGTCTCGGGAAACAGTCGACCTGTTGGACTGGAGTGCAAGCTGTTGCCCGCGACCTACGGCCTTGGGCAACAACTTTCACTCCGGTCTAACAGATCGACTGTAAAGTTCGTGGACAAGCTAAAAATTTAGCAAAGGTTGTGTCTTTGATATTTATTTTTGACATATTTCTAATCCTTTACTAAATGAATTAACAAATGTAAAAATTTATTCATTTTCAAATGTTTAATTACAATTATGGGTTCATAATTAGACTTGGAATGGAGACCCGGAGCACTGCAAAATTTCAATTTAAAAAAATATTTATCACTTTATAAATTTCATCTGTAGTTTATAAATTTCTGGGGAAATCTGAAAGAATTTTACAAAATGAGGTTGACAGAAGCTATCACGTCAATTCTGCAAAATTTCAACGTTCAAAGTTTGAAAACAGCGATGCAATCAAAGATAAAACATACTAAGACAGGATCGGAATAGTTAAAAAAAAAAGAGAGAGACGTTTTCGGAATAGGTGGAGCAGTGAACAGTGATAAAATTCTGCGTATACATCGAATAAACACCTATAGAGACCAATATATTTTGTAAACAATAGGGATTACATAGTAAAAGAAGTCGTTTACTAGTATTTAAGTGGCATATAATATTTTCGGACGGAATGAACAGTTTACAGGATGGCATGCGTGAAGGAAAACTCATTCCGAGATTGCAGTACTGTAAAAAATGAATTTCGTAACGTGATCATGATTTTGCCGTATTTCCGTAAATAAAATCGTCTTTACACGGATAGTGGTTGGATGATTGCAGGATATATGCAGGAGATATGAGACAGGCATTCTTAAATATTATTTTACGAATAAAACCTGAACATTTTGTGCATATTTTTATGACTTGTCAAAACAATATAATAAATTATTGAGTTAAACGCTGAATATGTTTAGAAAAGTTACATATGCTCGTATTTCACTTTTGACGTCGGGTAACGTCAAGAATTTTCGTTTTAGTGCTCCGGGTATGAGTGAGTGATAAAAATATAACTATTTGTGCTTTGTTTTTGTTGAAAACGTGCATGAATTTAATGAAAATAATAGTTTCATATATTTTGTCAATGTTTGTCAGTAATTATCAATGTTGTCCACGAACTTTACGGACAGCCCTCGTACAACAGTCCCTAGTTATGCTGTCCCACCTGTACATGAGCATTTTCCTGTGTCAATGCC